>NC_046159.1:157957063-158257063 GCF_011064425.1 Rattus rattus | reverse complement strand
TCCTATACCCTCTCTGCCTACTTTTTCACATAGATCCCTGGCCCTCAAGTGGCTAGCTTTAATAAAGACTTCACATTTAGTATTGAGTACTCCAAATCCTCTCACACTATGCATTGTACAGTTTTGGGCCACTCTGTTAATTCCCATCTACTGCAAAAAGCACATTCTCTGAGGATGTTTGAGTGAGTCACTGATTTGTGGATATAGTAGAATGTTGTTAGGGGTCATCTGACTGCTATATTTCTTCAGCAGAATACCTGTAGTAGGTGATAGTGATGTTAGGCCTGTGACTCACTAGTCTCAGCCTCACAGCCACCTTAGCAGTATCAGGTATGGGTTCCATCTTCGGAGTAGACCTTAAGTCTTAAATAAAAATTTCAAAAATGGTTAGTCACTCCCAGAGCATTTGTGCCACTGTTGTCTCTGTAGATCTTGCAGACAGTTATGTAGCTTTGAGGGTTTACAGCTGAGTGCTATTACTGATTCCTTTCCCCTCTGAGCACCTGCTTGAATCATGAATGCTACTTAGTAGGGGTGAGGCACCAGCTTCACTTCTCTGCGTTTGATAACATTGACATAAGTCAATCTTGTATTTAGTTGCTATAGGAACTTATCTTCAGATAGTGGAAAGCAACCAATAGCCTGTGATGCTTAGGGAATGTCTATGGGACCCACTTTGGCCAGTGATTCAGGATGTAACCTATTGCTGACACTAGAGGTTTTATATGGTGGCATAAGATATCTAGTTGGGACATTCCCCACTTACAGGGTGACTCAATATAAATTTCTTTCAAATATGTATATATTTTAGGAAGCTTCTGCAGTATTGTTTTCATACATTTTTAAAGCCCATTGGTTTTCCCTCCGTTTTTCCCCCTTTACCTTGTTCTCTCTGACTCTCCCCCCATTCAATCTTTCTATTATCATTTCCCCTTTTTCTTTCCATATCAATGTTTTCTATTTTACTCCTTTTATGGAAACCCTCTCCCCGCCCACCCCTGTCTAGGTAACTAACCTCTCTGGTTATTCTTATGGTCTCACACATATCAAAAGCTTAGAAGCTAATATCCAAATATAAGAGAAAATTTGCAATATCTGTCTTTTGGGTCCTGTATTACTTCATTCAGGATGGAGAGTCATGTTTCTTGACAGAAGCTGGCTAAAAATTCCATGAACCAACAAGTCCACCATGTTTACTCATGTAACTGACAGAACACTAGAACCAAGAAGCAAATATGTGAACTACCACATTTAGGACCAGCAGTCATTTGAGTGGGTATTTCACTGAGATTTCCTTTCCCCTCAGGCTCCATGGTGTCATAGCCCTTCACACCTGGGCTATGGGCTGCACACTACCACCCGTGACACTTACCCTGTATGTATACTTGGCTGGAAGTATCATGCTAATGAGATCACACTGCAGGTTCTGAGGAGCCTCAGACTTCAGCACAGTTAATTCCTCTTTGAGATCCTTGATCACTGATGTCTCAAGATCAAATAACCAACTAATTAAAATCAATGTCCACCTTCCATTGAAGTCATTGTGGATCCTCCCCAAGGAAGCGGTTTTCTGAATTCGTGATCTGTGGGGAATCCTTCCCTCCTCAGATCACATGAGTGGGAAAGTGTGGAGCCCAAGGTTGTTCCTGTCTCCTTTCTATGTCAAAGGAAATTGTTATCACTCCAACAGTTTGTTTTCCCAGCCATGCAACCCACAAAAGCACAGCAGGCAGCGTGTCTGCTAAAGATCACTCTGTGCTGCCATGTTGAGTGTACATGTTAATGTGTGTGAAAGCTTTGCAGGCAAACAGCCAATATGCATCTGTGATATCTTTTGCTGATGTTGTACTACATGTGAGCAAGTGTGTGTGTGTGTGTGTGTGTGTGTGTGTCTGTCTGTCTGCATTCATGCATGCACATGTGTGAAATTTTTCCAGAATTTTGAGTTTTTGATATATAGTCCTCAAAGATGAAACTAGACAAGGGTTGGGAGTGGGAGGAAGTCAGGAAGAGCTGGATCGCTGGGGAGGAACTGTGTGAGCGCTGTCTCCCCTGTTCCACATCCCTGTCATGGACAGAACCTGGCATATCTGTGGGAGCAGGTGTTTGGGATCTAAGAATAGCTTAGATCCTTCGTCACTAGGATGAGTGACTTAGGTACTGAGAACCTATTATAACCTGGATGGGCTTCCTGTGTGGCTGTAGAGCGCTGGAGAGGCAGGACTCACGAAAGCCTGTATGGAAGCAGCCAGCCCCTAAACCATGATTTTCACATGCTCAGGGTCAGTCAGAGAAGCAGAAGCAGATGTCACTATGAGAGAAGGCTGTGAGTGTCAGTGACTCTACTCCCCATATCCAGTCAATCACTACCCGTAATATGTCACCTGAGGTTCAAGGGAAGGTCAGGCTGACTGAAATTGAGTTTCATCCACCTTGAAAGAGTGGGGACCTAAAATTGAAGGAAGCACAGGAATCAACAAACAAATAAATGGAATGTATCTCTCATGCACCTGAGCCCTGGGTGTGAGATGCATGCTGACTCCTACGTTCATGGACTTCTAAGATTCTTTGTAGAAAATCCACTGTTAGAGTCAGTCCTAGAAAGAGAAAGATAGAAATGAGCAAGAAGTAAAGGAGGGTGACAGCTCCTGACACACTGCTAAGCTTTAAGTTTGACTTGTTCAACACAGTTCCTCCCGCGTCCCCAGGAAGACAGCGGGCCAGCATACAAGATGCTCTTTTGGTATAGCAGCCTCTCTCAGGGTGCTAGACAGCAAGGCACAGCCCATCTGTAAACTCAGGCATCTCCTGGTAGCTATGTGAGGACTCTCTCGGGTTACTGCCTAGAAATAACTGGAACACATGTGATTCTGTTGTGGAGACTCTCTGGAAGGCATGTGGTGGTGCTGTAAACGTTCAAACATTTGCTCACTGCATATCCTGCAACCTCACTGAGGAGGAAGAAAAACTGTACAGACACCCATGCTAGTAAATCACAGGAGCCGTATGCACAAGATGGCAAATAACAGCTGCCTGCCAACAGGCAGATGGGTGTGTAAATCTTGTAATCATGCAATTATGGTGGTGAGGGATGGTGGTGTTCTAAGGTAGAGCAGGCTTGGAGCATTGCCTCTAGAGTCCAGAGCTCTGTGATGATGGGGGTGGGGCAAGGGACCTTTGGGAAAGGCCACATGCAAGAATAGTCACACTGCATGCAGCACAGTCCACTATAAGCAGTCTGGGTTATACCTAACTGGAGCTGTGTTTATTGCTGAACTGTCAGTGAGATTGCCCTGGGACAGCACTCTGGAGCTCACCCTGTGACAGTGCCCTGGGTTACACAGTTGTAGGGAGAGCAACCTGCTCACACATAGAAACTGGGACTTAAGTGTGGGCAATTCAATTCCCTGCTGACAGTTCTTCCGTAGGATGTGGTAGGCCCTGGTTGGGGTCCCTATGAAACTGAAGCCAATACAAGGCTGCTTTTCCACCAGGGTGTATGATGAGTCTTGACCTAGAATTGGTGAATTTGATATTAAGCCCACAGAAGAAAGTCTGAGTAAAGAGGCTGCCATTTTCTTTGAGGACACAGAGAAAATTATGAAGAAGGAGAAAGGAGGGAGACTGAGGAGAGGGCAATTATTAGAATCGCCCATACTTAACTTTCTGTAATCTAAAGTGTTTTCTTCACTGTCTGGTAGAATTTCAGATCTTCTGCATTCTTCCATTATTTCTTACTCTTGGCATCTTCATCCTCACGCATACCTTGTTTTGATTGTGTTGCCCCCTGTTGCCCCCTCTCATCCACTTCCACTCCACCTGACTCCTCTTCCTTGTAACCCACCTGTGTGGCCCTGCCTCTCCGCGTGTGCAGGTTTTATGCAGGTAGCCACAGGTGCTTTGTGTCCACAGTCACAGAAACCATGTCATTTCCAGAATGTTTCACAGCACATCATCCCCATCCAGGTTTCCTGCTCTTCTCCCACAAGCTCCCCAAGCTCTGGAGAGGATGACTGCGAAGCCCCACTTTGGGCGAGCACCTAACAGTCGCTTCCACTCAGCCCTTGACCCATAGCGAGTCGCTGATTTTTCCATCTTTTAAACAAATAATGAGCACACAGTAAGTGTAACTTAGAAAATTGTCAACAATTTTGCCAATTAGACATCCAGCTAATGAGGTTGAAAATTGGACGCTAAAAGGTTCTCAGTTATCTAAGCCATGAAATCTACAGGTGTATTTAAAAAAATGTGAAAATGGATAAATTCAAGCTCTGCTAAAGAGACCAAAGACCAGTGGTAATCCAGTGGCAGATGTCTCTCCCCATCAGGTCCCTGTTATGGACAGAAGTCATGGGCCCTCATCCCAGTCCCAAGCTCAGCATGTGATTCTTCAGTTATGATCTGGCTGCTGGGATGGGTTTCTTAACAGGAAGAGGAATGTCTTGTCATCAGATGTGAGTGGAAGTCACAGCCCCTGTCCTCTGAAATAATAAAGCACAGCATAGTTCTGTGCAGCTTCTGTCTACCACTCTGTGAGCAAACTTAGCAAGTTCAACCTGGTGCCTTCAGACCCCTCCTGCAGGGTCTTTCTTATTTGCTACAGCACCCTCACCCCCAACCCGCCATCTCCGTGATTCCCAACGAACACCATGTGTCTTGTTCAGATCTGCTGGAGTACTGCAAAACAAAGGAAATCAACCGACCAAACAAACAAAAAACCCCAAACCCATGGGGGACCTGAAGAGAGGGCTTGGCAGGTAAAGTGCTTGCTGTGAAAGCATAAACACTAGAGTTTTGAGTCTCAACACTTACATAAAAGGCCAGAGAGGCAGACCCAGTTTGCTGGCCTTCCAGTGTGGCTGAAACAGCAGGTTCAGTGAGTGTAGTTTTTTATCTCAATTGTCAACTTGATAAACTCTAGAGTCACCTGGGAGATGGGCCGCTGGATATTCACAGAGGGGTTTTGATTAGGTTAATTGAAGTGCAAAGACCTGCCCACTGTGGGTGTTGCCATTCCATGAGCTAAGCTACTAAACTACAAAAAGAATGATCTGAGTACCAGTATCCATCATGTATGCATTATCATCATTAAAAACCATCTGGATTAAGTGACATCTGTGGAAGTTCTGTATGCTTAATATCAAATCCACTGATTCCAGGACAAGCTCATTCATTATACACGCTGGTGGAAAAGCAGCCTTGTACTGGTTTCAGTTTCATAGGGACCCCAACCAATGTCTCCCACAGCCTAAGGAAGAGGAGCTGTCAGCAGGAAATTGCTCACAGATAAGTCCCAGTCTCTTCATGTGAACAGGTTGCTCTCCCTACAGGTGTGCAACCCAGGGAACTGTCCCAGGGTGATCTCAACCCAGGGTGCTGCAATAGGGTGTTGTCAGCAGCGATCACAGCCTCAGTTAGGTGTAACTCAGACTGCTTATGGAGGACCGTGCTGCACGAAGTGTGTGGTTACTCTTTCCCGTGGCCTTTTCCAAGGGTCTCTTGCCCCACCCCACCCCCATCATCACAGAGCTCCACCCTGACTCTAGAGGCAATGCTTCATGCCTGCTCTACCTTAGAACACCTCCATCCCCACTGCGTTTGTCATGACCTGGGATTCTCAGACTTGAAGGCATCAAAGTACCATCCAAACTCCACACCATCAGGCTGCTGTGTAAAAGAAACGTCTCTTTAAACAAATCTGAAGGTAGAGGTGTCTCTAATTTGACATTAAACAATATTTTTGATAATGTTTGAACCATAACAGAGACACCTGAACTGTTCATCAAGGAGAAGAACAGCCAGTTCTTTGGCGATAATGCTGTATCCCTGCAGATGCCAGCCTATACACAGGGCACACATTTACCATGCCCAGAAACAAACTACGAATGAAATGGAACTGCTTCTTCAGTTTTGGTTTGTGCCACAGGTGACTAAATGAGGAGATTAGTAGACTTGGCCAACTAGAGGTGTGTGTGTGTGTGTGTGTGTGTGTGTGTGTGTGTGTGTGTGTGTGTGTCCATATCTGTGCAGGGGGCATCAGGCCTCCCTTTCTTGAGTCCTCCCTTGGGCAGGAAGCCAAGTGCCATAGTGAATTAGACATTCTGTACTGGTTAGGGATAATCTGCCATAATGTCTTTGGCATCCATTTAAGTAGACACTTCGGAAGTTCAAGAATAGGCTTTCCTGCTAGTTTTCAGGATGGGGGTGTCTGGAGCCCAACTTGTGTTCTTTCAAAGCTATTAGGAACATCTGTTTAGTGATTTTTCAATGACATTGAAGGAGGAACAAGTTTCTAATCAGACTTCTTTCATTTCCACAAGGATGGCCAATGTTGACACGGCAGGGCTGGACACAGCAAGGACAGAACGAGAAGGGACTTCTCTTGTGCAGTTATCACATCTGAGGAGCTGGTCATGAAGAATATTCACTGACATGGAAGAGTGACACGGAATCCCCACTGGTCCTAGCGCAGTCCCTTTAAGGTGTGCTGTTTTCTACAGTCTCTGACAATGATAAGCCACAACCTCTCCTACAGTGAACACACAGCTTCTCCGCCTGCCTTCCCTGCAGTCCTCATTTCTGCATGGACTTTGCAAAGAGCAATCGACTGTATCTATAGCAGCATCTGCTGCCAGGGTGTTGGGTGACTTTTTACTTCTTATTGGGCACACGGTAGCTTTTATTTCCGATATCCAGTCCTATGGTAAGGCCTGGCAATTTCCTTTCCTACCAGGAAGAATTACCAATCTCAGCCAATCCCATGTCATCTTCATCCTCATCCTCCCTCTTCCACCAGAGCCTGGCTCCTGTATTTTATTGCAGGGCTTAGCAGACTAAACTCTCCCCTTATTACTAGGGATAGCCACCTGGATGAGATGTTTTGCCTCTGACCCTTGTGATGGGTCCCAGGATATATTGCTTTGGGAACACTGGAGTTCTCTTTAGTTCCTGCTAGGACTTGTGTCCACCCAAAATATGTCCCAACCTTAGGTCTCTGCCTATGAATATGACCTTATCAGGAAGCAGGGTCATCACAGGTGATTAGATGTTTAGCTAGTTTAGTTTCTATGTCCATGTCATCAGTACAAACACATACATATATGCATACACACACACACACACACACACACACACACACACACACGATTTTATGTATCTATAAAGTCTAGGAGAGAGAAAGATGTGAAGCTGTCTGGGAGACAAAGGTGAATACTAGGAGGGCTGGGAGGTGAGAGGGAGTAGGAAAGAGGCAGCAAATGCAGGTCACCAGTCTGGGAAGACACATCAGAAACCAGGACCGGAGGAGAGGAACACAAGAGCAGGTTAGCAATAGCCATTGGTGCTCACAGGTGATGCTTAACCTCCAGGAAGAAGACCAGTGCCCAGCCAGCCAGGGAGCTCTATCTAAGTGCCCTTTAGGGAAGGCAGCAAGAGGTAATCCATGTTTGGGGGCCCAGTGGAGGGACAAGTGACTAAACTTCTGCCTTCCAACCAGGGTAGGGGCCTGAAGTAACAGTAGGTGATCTGAAACCCCGTTCCAAGGAACAAGAGGAATTCGTGGAGCTGCCACCAGCTGGCTGGACAGTTAACCCCAGCAAAGTTCCTACCTTTGCTTGGTGCTTGTAGGGTACAATCCCAACTAAAGCAGTATGGAGGCATGGTGAATATTTTGTAAGCTTTTCAAAGCACCTTATGTCAAGATGCCATCTGCCAAGAGCAGTTTCCAGTGCTGAGTTTGCACTGACCAGGCCACAAGCAGCCACTGACAATTTCCCTTGGGCTGGACAGTTGAAGAACCCAGCTCCCTCTCACTTTCTCAGCTGTGCCATCCCCTCAGGGTAAGACTAGGAGAGAAGACAGATGGCCTTCCCTTGGCTCACTTTCTAAGCCATTAACTGTCCTAGGCCCTGCCTACCACTGGCTCTCGAGGTCTTGGATTGTCTGCCTGCATCTTACGTTTTCCTCAACCCCACCTGCACCCCCCCTCCCCTCCTTCCAACTTGTCCATCCGTTCCACCTGCAATCTACTCTCCGTTCCACCTGCAATCTACCTTTCTTCCATCTCACCCATGCCCTACCCTTCCTATCCCACCTTCCCTATCACCTCCCCTGCATTCCATGCCCCCATCCCTTCTGCGTCCAACCTTCACATCCATCTCACCTGCATCTCAACCTTTCCACCTTCCCATCTTCATCCTGTTCCCCTGCATTATAGCCTGTCTTCCTCTTGCCCTGAAGCACTGCATGTCTGTGCTTCTATTTCAAGTTGGAAAGTTGGAAAGTTGGAAAGGCAAGTCTGGGTGAATGGTTACAAGACTGAGACAAGGCTACCCCAGTAGGATGTGTAGACTTGAGTTAGCTAGGTGTGAGAGGGTGGCCATTCATAGGGTGTATTTGGAAGGAAGGACAGTAGGCTGTGGGAGAATTAAACTTATGTGAAGTTGCTTGTGTATCTTGTACTTTTGGATTCTTCATTGTGAATATTGTCTTCATAGACTGGTTATTGACAGGTGTATGTTTTTGCTTTTAAGGTAGAGAGAATGAAGCTTGCTTTTCAGTTATATAAACAAACTGTGCTTCTTGCCAGGAAAATAAAGAGAAAATATAGAGCAAAGCTTCTTCATGCATTTTGGGTCCACAGCTTAGTAGCCAGTTTAGACTGGACCTAGTCTCCTGTAGGATTCCTGTGTGTACACAGCTCAGGTGCACACAGTAGAAGACTTAGTGGAGGTGGAGCAAACTTGATGAAAAAATGGGAAACTGAAGTTGAGGTTTAACAGTCAGTATCTGTACTGTGGTTTGGAGATGAAAAGTCAGTAAATGGTATTATGGTTGCTGTTGTGAATAATGGATGAGCCGGAGGCCAAGCACAGCTCTCCACCACACAGCTCAAGGTCCCTTGCCTTCAGGTACAATGATCTGTGCCCTGTTCTTGTGGTTTACTATGCAATGGGTTCCTTTCCTTTGCTCGAGTAAGAAGTGAAGCCAAGAGGCCTCTGCAGTGTAAAAAGCCAGAGCTGCCCCCAACCCCCAGCAAGCTGGGTGTGGCCCCAGGGTCACAGTCTTCAGATGTCAGGGTACAGCAAGCTGGGCAGTTCCAGTGTTTCTAGGCCTCTAGCAAAGGACAGGAGAACTCTTCTGCCTGAGTTTGGGATGACTTCTGAGTAGGTAACATCTAGGTACATTGCTTTATACTTTTCTTTGAGCATTGGGACAGTGCAAGAGTATCAGGTGAAGCTGACCTGGGCTGAGTTGAACATTGCAGATCTTTTTGAAATTATCCCTTGGAAAACCTTCTATGTTCCCTTGGGCTCCTATCCTTGCTGCGAGTTCTGGGGCAGGGCTGAAGACAGTAGAAAGAGCTGGAATTTAGACAAAGAGGCTCCTCCCCAGGAACCCAGATGGTATGGAGAAAGCCAGGGCTCAGAGAGTTCATGCTGAGATTGCTAACCACAATCTCTGCAAAGGCAAAGGTGGGCACAGAGTCCTGGTGTGGGGACCACAAGCCGTACCCCTGCATCAGGGTAGAATATCCCTTACTATTTCTAGAAGGTGGTCAATCAGTTGTTTTGTTGTAATTTATGACAGAAGACTGAGAGCATCGAGTAGAAGTGAAAGGAGAGCTACTAACAGAGAGTTTAGGGTGACTGTGCTGTCTTCTCCTTTGCAGGGCCTTTGAATGCTGTTATCCTGGAAGAATCAACCCATTCACCCTCTTCTTGAAGGGTCCTGTAGATCCAAACTGGATGTGAGTGCTTTGCCCTCAGCAAGTATCCATGAGACCTGTCCTCTTATGAATGATCATTCATTCCTCATGGAACTTAGGTGTGGTTCATTCCTCATGGAACTGGGATGTGGAGCTGTTGAAAATCACCTGCAGGAACCACAGTTGCCTCATGGTTACACCTTGACTTGGCATCATCCCTACACCAGATCCCATCACCAGGGCATCCAGCTATTGAGACTGCATACATCTGCCAGTCACAGAACTCTGGGGACAGGCAGTCATGGGAATGGGTGAGGACCTTACTTTTCTGGATGCTAATTCTCTCCACTACCCTGAAGCATGTGACCTCTAAGTTCCCAACTACTTTGCTATCTTGTCTTGACTTCCTTTTGATCCATCCAGGAGAGAAAGATCAAGATTGGCTTTAAATGTTCTACTGACCTAGGCCAGTGGGGTTCTGAGGGTACCAACAGTTTTGTCCTTGGTGAAAACCAGTTGATCTGAGCACTGAGGTGGGCCAGAGTCCTGTGAGGCCTCCTGGATTTTCTGATTCAGGACTGGTAGGTTTGGAGAACTATAGATGTGGGAGCAAGAGGCTGGTAAGCAAGCACCTGTTCTTCTACCATCATTCTTCTGTGGAGGTGTTGTGTATGGGCATCACAACCACCCCAAAGCTGTCCATAGCATAGCAGGGAGTCTGATTCTTCCTTTGTGTGGCCTCAGATGGCTCTGAACCAAAAAATAAACACAGAAGGAAGAGGCTTCTGGAAGGAAAGCTGGAGCAGCAGAAAGTGACCTGGTGGTCCTGACAGCTCATTGGAAATTAGTCTGTGAATCAACAGTTCTATACCATCCTCACCTTCACCCCTATCAAGTATGGATGCTCATGCTTCCCAGATATGGAAGTGGAGGCAGAGGGTTAATTAACTTTGTCACCTCACTTGCAACAGGTTCAGGCCTCCACAGCATCCTGTTTCCAGTTCCCTGAGATAGGTACTCAGCAATGAGGTCTGGCCAATTATGGGTCCCCATACCAGACCAGTCTGAGGTTTTCCCTGAGTGAAGGCCTCTACAACAGGGATGGTGAGGGCTGAGTGAGGCTGCAGACACAACCATCTCTGTTCCTTTCTTCCACATGCTTCGGAGAGAACACACTAATCTTTCACCCAGCACAGCTGAGGCAAGTGGAACACCTACCCAGCAGACTCAGAGTGCTAATGCACACAATGAAGGATCTATGTTTTCTGAAGAGAAGCTCATCTGACAAGCACTTGATTCACACACCCCTGTGTTTCAAGGGGTGTCTGCTAAAGTGTCACTGGGCCATGGCTGTTCTCCAGGGCACAGTTCCCCTGGGGCACAGTGGTAAAATGAAACTGAGTCTAACAGCTCTATGGAATCTAGCTTCTGCTGCATGTTTTGGGTAAGCTGGTCAATTCTAGAAGTGCTAGGCTTCTTATATACACAATATGGACCATGTCACCCAGCTCCTGCAGCTCCTGAGTGGCTGAGGATGAAATGAAACAATATGCAAAGCACTTAGATGGCACCTTGTGCTTAGTAGGCCCCCATAAATGCTATCTGCCACTTTTAATTTTTTCTTTTTTCTTTTCATTAATAAAAGTTCATATTTTAAATGAAGACCATTCAGCCACCAGGTGAGATGTTTAGGAACAGTGACTTCCATAGGCTACTTGGAGTTGGCCATGCCTCCTAGCCCAGGCACTTGGCTTTAATTGAGGAATGAAGTCAGAATTAATAAGAACTAGCAGCACTTTCTTCCTCTGAGTATTAACAGTTTTGAGAAAATGGTTGAACTGTTCTTGCATTTACTAATTAGACAGGCCACACTCATCTATATTTCAAGGAGCTCCAAGTCCTCTCTCTGTAATGAAGATAATAGCATGTGGGGGACCGATACCCGAAGGTATGATTGAGTGGCCCACTAGGAAGCCACTTGGCCAAGGAGGGCTGTATCCTGGGAAGGCACCGCTTCTCTGCCTTTTGGTGATTAGCACCTGATTTATCTCTTCACCTTGCCATTTCCAGACTAATGGATCTGCTAGTTATTACTTTTAGCTACTCCTCTAGCCAGCTGGGGTTGGGCATGCCATCCCATTTTCTTGTTCATGATGGTGCCTCAGAGTGGGACCTTCAATCTGATAGGGGCAGTTTAGAGAGTGTGTGTGTCTCCTCGGCTTTTAAGGATGTGTACAGTACCCTGACTAGGATTAGATCCACTGATCAACATTATTGGTTAGCACAACACAAAACAGCCATTGTGAGGAGCATGGCACTCAAATCCCAGTTTCTTGACCCAAGGAAATTATTCATCACTTATGTAAGCTGGCAAAGCTATATTCCTGGGTGTAAGGCTGGGCTTACTGTGGGGTCGAGGGCTAATGTCTCTCAATTTCTGAGGTTTTGTAGAGGTTCACAAATTGGTCTGCAGGCAGTGACAAAATCTCAGAGAGAATGTGCACACACTGAAATGCCTGGCTGTGCGTATTGTGCATGACTGTTCTTTAACTGCTACATGGGCAATGGACTCAGTCACCTCCCAGTAATGACACATTCAGTAGGAGCATACTTTTGGTGGCACCTAGTTTGCCTCCAGGTCTATGGTCTTCAAAGTGAGAGAGCAGGTAACTCAGAGCTTCCTCTCTTAGTGTTCTTGCCTGCAGCATTCCCACTGCAGAGGTCTCAGTGGTGCAGCATCCCCACTGCAGAGGCCTTCTCCATCATCACTGTCTAGTGCACCCTGGTTTAGTACCTCAGAGCATTTCATATGACTATTCATATTATAACACCTGTCTTATTTTTTGATATATTATCTTTCTGAATGGTTTAAATTCTCTTAGAGTGTTGAAGTTTTGTCCACAGTAAGCCTGTAATAGTTATTGCATATAGGTGTGAGTCTATGGTCAAGTAGATAGAAAAACGGGTGGGTGGCTAAGTGAGTGACTGGACAGGTGAGTAGGCACGTGGGTGTGTGATTGGATAGATCCATCCTCTTTGAGCTTTTATCACTGCCCGCAGACTGATGTGTGAGACTCTACAAAGCCTCGGAAATTAAGAGGACAAGAAATTGAGAGGTCATTTATGAACTCCCAGAAAGCCTAGGTGAGTGGATGGATGGATAGATGGAAGGATGAATGGATAGATAAGTGGATAGTCATATAGTAGGGCAGTAGAAGGGGGGAATAGATGGTTCATGGAAAAGTAAGTGGAGGCATGGGAGGATGTATACATGGATGGGAGATTGACCCCCTGGCAAAGAAACACCTTATTGGTGTTCATATTTTATCTAGGGGCAAAGCAGGTGTCAGTTCATCATCCTAGTTTGATGCCTGGCTTGGTGGCAAAAGCTGTTTTATGCCTAGGACTCATAGAAATCAAGTCAAGTCAAGTCAAGTCAAGTCAAGTCAAATCAAATGAAATCAAATCTAGAAGTGCAGTGAGGAAGGAGGAAGACAGAAACCTGTCCTCCAGTGCACAGAACAAACGGGCCACAGACACCTGCTTACCAACAGACCATGCAGAGTAGATGGAGGATGTCCCTCAGGAGCCTGCCAGTCATGTGTTTTGCCTGCAGCTGGGGCCATAATGTGTGAGTATGTTGTGGTCAGATGGGAGAGAAAAAGAGAAACAGAGCATCTTGAGCATCATGAAGAGAGATGGAACTGGATACTCGAGGGTGGAGAGGAGCACCCTGTTGTGAATGGCTAGCCCTGCCACCTAGAGCCATTGTGAGGTTCTAGCCTGAGCTGCCACTGAGGGCCATGCTGGAGTTTGTGTCTACACAGTGGCAGGAGTCAGTGTTGACATCTGTGACATATTACCACTAGAGAACATGGGACATTCCTGGTCAGGGCAACCGCTGGGGATCACCTGAATGTCCAGAGGCTGTGCAGAACTGGTCCTTCCCATCACTGGATGTGGTACTCTGGAGAGTCCCCATCTTTCACCCTGGTCATTACTCAGGAAAAACGGGCCCTGAATCTCACCTAGACAACACCACAGGGCCAACCCTAGTGGTGGGATTGCAGGTGAGACAGGTCCCAGGGGCAAGAGTGCTAGTGAGCTGATCCCACCACTGTCTAAAGCAAGGTGGTGGGGGTGTGGGGATAATGCTGGCCCTGTCCCTCACTGGCCACAGGAGTGGAGAGAGTAGGCCCTGCGCCACTCCTGGGCAACACAATAGTGCTGAGGGGGTTGCAGAGGGGCCAGCGCTGAGAATGAGAGCCAGGGAGAGCTTGCCCCCAGCCATCTGCTGTGAGGTGGCATGGGTACAGGGGTAATGCCCTCTCCCTGGCCACATGTGGTGGTCTGGAGAGCTGGCCCCGAGGGCATGAGAGAGGGAAAGCTAGCCCTGCTTCATCACTGGCTATAGCACTTGGGAGATCAGGCCCTGCACCTTGCCTAAGCAGCGTGGTAAAGCTGGCAGTCATGTCAAAGGCACAGGTGAGCCAGACCCAACAGTATGAGAGTGGGAGAGCGGTCCCAGACCTTCAGAGGTTATAGCATCTGGGAGGGTGGACCCCATTCCTTGACCGTGCAGCACACTCTGGAGTTGTGGGTGAACTGGCACTGAAGGCATGAGAGCAGGAGAGTTGAACCAGACTCCTGCTGGTGGTGGCATTGAGTGGTCCAGCAGAGCAGTGCTGGCAAGTTCACCCTGGTGGTGTAGATAAGGAGAGCTGTGGGCTGACCAGCTTTGCTACCACCCAGGCCCAGATCCAGGGCTCTGCTTACCCTATATCATCTGTCACTGGTTGGGACTTGTGAAAGGGCTAGTCCTACTGATCCAAAACTGCAGGATCTCCATGACACCGGGCAACAACAGGATAACCAGGAGGAGTCCCAGTAAAGACCCAGTATTGATGGTGTCAGAGAAACCAGAGACTTCAAACCAGACCAACGACTCATGTAATGAACATTGGCAAGTGAAAATATGTGGAGAGAGGGACATACTGTAGGACACACTGTGACACACTATAGCTTCCATGATGAGTTGTTTTCCATGCCTTTTGTAAAAAATGTTCTTTATGTGTATGTTTCTTATATGAGGTGGTTTTCAAGGGCAAAGGGTTGTTATGTGGAGACAGAGAGGTGAATGGGACTCAGGTGTATAATGTGAAACTCAAAGAACCAATAAAAAGTTTTAAAAAGGAATGGAGGTTGAGGGGTAGGTGAATGGAAGGGCTGCTGGTTGGCTGGCAGGCTAAGTGGATAAGTGGGTTGGTAGGTGGATGGATAGAAAGGAGAGGGACTGGGTGAGTAGATGGGTGCATGGAAAAGGGTAGATAGAGGAATTGGGTATTGATATTGGTGGGTGGGTGGATAGAGGGTGGATAAGAGGGTAGAAAGGTGGATGGATCACAGATATGGGTATCTGACATATGAGGTAAAACTGGAGAATCGTTTGTATTAGCTTTGTGTCAAGAATGATAGAATGTGGACATTTCTGTCCTTACCTCACAGGGGTTCTGACATGAGGAAGAAGTTATCAGCTACATCTATCCTCTGATGAACTCTCTTTTTCATTTGCCTGCCACACTGCTTACCAAATTTGAACTCAGTGTCATGTGACCTCTAATAGGGATTTGCGTTTTCTTGATTAGGTTATAATATAAATCAGAAGGAAAATGCATTAATAACAATTTGATCTTTTGATTAGTATTTTGTTTTGTATGACTGTGAATCAAACCCAGGGCTTCCAACATACTGGGCAAGCATTTTATCACATAGCTATCCTGATTAGCATTTCTCTTATTCCTTTTCCCTGTGATGTATCTAGAACAGAGTTCTACTGAGAGGTTGCAATGTGGGAGGCAAGAAGTCTTAGAACTTCAATCTTGTCTAACTGTAGAGAAGCACTGCTGGTGGCCAAGATGAAGAGAGCAAATTTGTGGGTGGAAGAAGGATGGGTGGAGAGTTCAGGACCCCAGCTGTGTCTGACAGGACTCCAGCTAATGCAGACTCAGCCACACCTTGCTTCCTTATCTGGAGGCTAAGGCATATAGCTTGGTTATTCCAGTTATTCCTTTTAATATTTGTGAGACAGGAAAGAAAACAGAGAGAAATGAGAGACTTTATTTTTATTTCCTTTTTTAATCTTTGGAAATTTCACACATACACACAATACATCTTAGTCACATTCTGCCCTTCATCCAACCTCTGGCTCCTCTAGCATCTATCCCTGTGGATTTCATATATTCTTTTTCTTTTCGCTTTTGGAAAACCACTGAGTTCAGTTAGTGCTGTTCACATGTATGGGTGCAAGGTCATCCACTGGCACATGGGCAATCTTCTGATGGCCACCTCCCAAGAAAAGTGACCTCCCTCCCTCTCTCAGCAACCATATACTGCTAATATCTGCTCAGCCAGGGGTGAGATAGCAGAGCCCAGCTCTCTCTATGCTAGGATTTTGAGCTCCTTTGATATATGTAGGTCTCGTGGGTAAACACAGCTGCTGTAAGTTCATGAGTACAGCATCTGTGTCACGGCTACAACTCAGCATTCCACAGCTCTCCTCTCTGTCCTCAGCACGTTCTTCCTTCTTCCAAGATGTTTCCTGACCATGGACGGGAGGGTGATGCCGATGTCTCATCCTGACATCTATTTGTTGTTTGTTCTCAGCACTTTGAACGGTAATGAGTCTCTGCATTCATCACTACACATTGCAACAAGAGGTTTCTCCAACCACAGCTGGAAACAGCTCAGATCTAGAGATATAAATATAAACATTTAAAATGCAGTTTGACCACATGACTACATAGCAAAGGTAAGTAGTATAGGTTCTCCTATGACTTCTTGAGCATGGGTTTTGGTCATATTTACAATATCTGGTATGAATCCCTGCTGTAGAATAGGCCTCAAGTCTAATCACAACAGTGGTTGGTTACCCCATAAACAATTGTGCCCAGATGACACTGAGTAGGCACATCTCATAGGACATAGTGATGTCGTAGCATGCAGGATCCAGCACTGGGTAGGATCATTGGTGCTTTTTTTTTCTCCAGCAGCCTACATAGTAATCTCTAGTATCACGAAAGTTAGGTAGCAGGGAGACAACTTCCAGGTCAGTCCAAGAGTGACTTCTCTATGTCCTGTAGAAAATGTGTGGGCGGTATCTTCAGCAAGAGGATCTTACATGATGTAAATCCAAGAGCGATGGCAACAATAGCTTGTATTATTTGTGGTGCCTCTGGGGTCTCCCTAATTATTAGTAGGGAGATAACCTGTGTCTGACAGTGAGATTTTCATTTAATACCCCAAGGTGCTAAGTGATCCTAGTGATTCAGATCAAAACTACAATTAGTATGACTATTATCAAAAAGAAGAAGAGAAGGAGGAGGAGGAAGAGTAGGAGGAAGAGGAAGAAGAGGACGGGGACAAGGAAGAGGAAGTCAAAAAGAGGAGGAGGAGGAAAAGAAGGAAGAGGAAAAGAAAGAAAGAAAGGAAGGAAGGAAGGAAGGAAGGAAGGAAGGAAGGAAAGAAGGAAAGAAAGAAGGAAAGAAAGAAAGAAAACTATTGGCATGAATGAGAGAAACTGGAAAGTTAATGCTAGTTTCTCAAAAATCAGACCTAGAATAACCATGGTCCAGTATCTGCTCTTCATGGCATATTCTCAGAAGAGAAAACAAGGTCTTCTGGTATAGCTGTGTGTTGTCATAGCAGAATTCACAACAACCAAAAGGTGGAAACAACTGGGGGCCAGCTAATCAGTGAGTGAAGGTAAAATGTTCTGTGCATGATGAGAACTTGGACCTGAAAGAAAATATGACCTATGCAGCAGCATTCATAAACTCCAAGAACTCCAAGGACATGGCATTGAATAAAACAAGTCAGCCACAAAGATGCTTGTGGCAACTCACATTTCTGGATCCTAGTGCCATTTTCTTTTCTTTCCTTTTCTTTTTTCTTTTCTTTTCTGCTTTTCTTTCTTCTTTGTTTCTTTCTTTCCAGGATCTTGTGCATGCCAGGCTAGCCTTGAACTCATGATGTACTTAATAATACCTTGAACTCCTGAATTTCTTACCTGCACTTCCTAAGTACCAACATTACAGGCATGTGTCCCCATTTCCAGCTTGTAGAGGACACCTAGAATATTCAAATGCACAGGTGTGGAGAACTGAATGGTCAGAAGGCTGGGAAGGGGTAAAATGTGTGTGTGTGTGTGTGTGTGTGTGTGTGTGTGTGTGTGTGTGTGTGTGTGTGTGTGGTTGTTGCCTCATGGGACAGAATTACAGTTTTGGAAAAGCAATGGTGACAGCTGCTCTTATATATAAATTTACAGACGGCTGATATTGGGGATGGAACTCAGAGGTTGAGCATTAACATGTGCAAAGCTCTCAGCTCCACTTTCAGTGCCACAGGACACCAAATGTTCACTGCAGGAACTTTACAAACTCGAAAAGGATAAAGAGAAAAAGGTATCACATACACAGTCCCAGCACTGAAGGCCAGTTCAAAATAGCATCCTGTAGTATAATGACTCTGTATTAAGGCATGTAAGACAGACAGACAGACAGACAGACAGACACACACACACACACACACACACACACACACACACTGTTTTACTTGGCACATTTTACCATGTTTTGGACTTTGTCATTTTTATTTGCTTTGTTTTGCTCTACATATCTGACAGGAATTTTTCCTTGCGTCTTAAAAGCAGTTTTATGATTTTGTATGTTTTGTGTAAAATACATTTTTACAGTAAGTAGTTTTTCTTTGGAAAAGATAGAAAGTTAACTTTAAATTAAAATGAAAACCATCAAAAAGAAGATCAGATCACACTGTACTCTGAGGCTAAGAAAAAGCGCGTTGGCCTTCAGTGTTTCATGAAGGACTGAGCTTGTTTGCACACGTGGTCACACTCCCATGTTATTGTGTGATTCCAGTCACATCTCACTTAGCTTGCTGTTGCTTCTCAAAAATACAAACACAAAGCCCGAACTTATTGGATGTTCCAGAGACGCCTGTCTTTCTTGCACCCTGACGCCGAGGTGAGCATGAGGCCCTGGGGGAAGCAGCAGGCAGGAAGAGGAAGGTTCACAGGGAGACCTCTCAGTGCATGGGTGGGTGGACGAGCAGTCAGGCTAGTGTGTGGGCACATGTGCGTGGATGGGGAGGTGGGCATGTGGGTGAGTGTGTAGATGGGTAGATGGTGCACTTGCCAATGAGTAGAGGGATATGTACACGGGTGGATGGTTGGAGAGATAGATTCACGGGTGCGTTGGTGGGTGGGTGTATAGATCATTGGGTGGATAAATGGGTAGGTGGCTGAACAGGTGAGTACTTAGGATGATGGATGAATAGATATGGGGAGTCTAGGAAATGAACCAAGGCAGAGCAGAGCAGGTCATCACAGGTCTCTGCACTCACCACCACCATGGCGCCAAGGAAGCTTCTCTTGGGAAGCCGTTGTGCCTCCTGTTCCTGGAGCCCAGGAGGATCCCTCTTAAGTGTGGGCCCACTGGCAGCCCGAGCTGCCCCTTGCCCAGGAACTCCTAAGTCTCAGGGCTGTTACCTCATCCCAGCTGGAGTTTCCCCGTCCTCATTCAGTGCCTCTGGGCCTTACTCAGGCTGGGGAATCCCAGCCTGCCAGCCCCTTTGAAGTGGGAGCCCCACTGGCCCTGCAGGCTCCCTGCCTTCAAAGGGGCTCAGAATGAGCTGCAGCCATATGGGGTGGTAAGTGGTGGCAGGTGGGGAGAGAGGATGGGCTCCCAGGATTCTCCCTTGAAGTCAGGGAGCTACAGAAGAGTATAGAGGCCTCTAGCTCACCCTTTCCCATGGCCTGCTGGTCCTCACTTCCCAGAGTCAGCAAGCAGAAACTCCTCCACGTATCCAACATCCCAACCTTCCATTCACTAAAGCTCTGTTGGATGTCCTTGCTGAAGCAGGCTTTGGGCAGGGACTTCATCCCATTGAATTTCTATCTTCACTTCCATCCATAGCCTGGTTACCAGATTTGTTCACTGTCTATCAAGAACTCTGTCCAATCACACTTTCCTTCCAGACTTGCCTCCAACGCAATCTCTAAGAAAGCCAATCCACTGCACCTCACAGGCCTTTCAGCACTGCCTGGCCTCACAATCATGACAGCCTAGCCTCACATATTAGTCACAGCTGGAGCAGGGAAAATGCCTGATGTCAGCTTCAATGTCTTCCTGAAAATGGTGATGGGAAGGCGTGGTCTGCTCTGTGGTGCTCCAGTGCCTTCCATACACAGCTAGCACCTCCCTTTCTCATATTATCTATAGCACAGCTGTTAAACCTATGGATTGTAAACCATTAGGGTTTTTGAAATCTATGTGGTAGGTCACGATGGACACTTTTATAAGAAAAGAAATAGAACGTATGAAGTAAAAAGGGTCAGAGGGCATTTTGTGGAACAGAGAAGAGTATGGAGGAAGAACTGTTCGCAATGTTCTTTTTGCATATGCCTGGGTGTGCAGGAGTGTGAGGCAGCATCAATACAGACAACAATCTTTTCAAGGATTCTAAAAATAAACTAGCCTTATGTGCCCAAATAATTCCTCAAATTTAGAGTAGACCTTCAGTGAGATGTGGAAATGGTGTTCGTCCATTCACTGCTTTGTTCATTTGCTATCATCCATACAGTCAACTCATTCTCTGCTGGCAAAGGTAGGGAAGCCATAGTAAGTTATTTTGTCTTTGTGGTTTCTTCTCTCTCTGTCTCTGTTCTGTCTCTGTCTCTCTGTCTCTCTGCCCTCCTTCTCTCCCTCCTTCCATCCACCCCTCCCACTCTCTTTTTCTTTTCTTCTTTTTTCTTGGCAGGATTTCTGTAATCCTGGCTGCCTTGGAACTCATTCTGTAGATCAAGCTGGCCTCGAATTCACAGATGTGCCTGTCTCTGCCTCCCCAGTGCTGGGATCAAAGGTGTGCACCACCACCTTCCTGAATATTTTTATTTTTTAAAGGGCAAAGAAAGAAAGTTCTTTTCCCTCCATTTTGCAAGCTTTGGGACCAAGACCCCAGAGCAAACACGAACTCCACATTGATATTTTTTTCTCAATGCTGATCAATCATTGTACTTTCTTAGTTCTCAAGAGTAAAGCATAACTTCCCGGCTGTTTCTTTATCCCAGCTCTTGGTGAGATATGTCCTTTCCTTTCCTTTTGTCCTGAAATTATGAGGAAATAGCTGAGGCTTTATCCTAAACCTCACTGAGTTCATGAAGATGGAGGGAAGGAGTTGCTGAGGCTTTGGTACAAGACATCCCAGCACCAAGATCTCAGCACGAAGGAGATTTATTTGCCCCAGTGGGACAAAGGCAAGGAATAAAAGACAAAGACAGGAGTTAGAGGACGAGGGACAAGGGGAAAGGAACAAGGGAGTGGGAAGGGATATTTGTCACGGAAAGACTAGGCCTGCCTTTGGATAGAGAGGAGACAGACAAGGGCCTTAGGCCCTGGCAGTTTATAAAGGGAAAATGGGAAACTCTGTGTTAGAATGAGGTGTTTAATTTTGATTGGGTGTGTCAATGAGGTAAACCAAAGGGGACTTTTGATTGCTAGACTTAAAACTTTGATGGTCAGCCTAAGAGGAGGAAGTAACTAAATAAGGTCTTGGTAGCTAGCTATAGGAATATATTCTAATGGTTTTTAACAAAGAAGAGTGAATAGGGGAAGAGCAGGGCCTGCTAGAGCCATGTTTTTTATGCTTGGATTGGCTAGAGTCCCTTCAAGAAGTCTAGAGATTTTTTTTTGTAGGGGAAGTACACCGTGACAGAGTCCTGTGTAGCTCGGGCTGGCCATGAACTTGTTATGCTGCCAAGAATGACCCTAACCCTTGACCTTCCCACCTCCGAGTCCCAAATGCTGGGATGATAGAAGTTCTCTGTCATGCCTGACAGAGAATTAGAGATCATTTTTATTCTTTAGGATGATTCAAGATGAAAGAAAAGCTTAACATGTGATACCTCGAAGCCTCAGTTCTGAGTTATTGGTGTCCACAACTGCCTGGTACATGAACACCATGGACTTTGCTGCAATCTCCAAGGTGGATGAAGAACAAGGGAAAGATTTGGAAATGATGTTCTCAAGATGATGACCTGTGAGCACAGTGGGCTTGTCCACCTCCAGATTGGGAGATCAGGAGTCAGGTAGCTGCTACCTACCCTACATGGTTTCCAGACTACCTCTTAGGTCCTTGCCTACAGCCCTCACCATAGCAGAACCACAGAAGCGCCTCTAAACACAAGGTGCTTGGGACAGTGCCCAGACTTCTCTAGCTGGAGTTTGCATGGTGGTGGCATAGGGAAGCGTCTGTGTCTGTATCACTGAGCCCCCAGGGTTTAACTACCAACTTCTTTAGTCTAAGCACAGCAGCAGGAGGCCATGCTCTATTTGCACTTGGACTAGAATCAGCTTTTCCCAGACAGAGTTCCGCCAACAAGCTGGCAATGAGCAGAGATGGCCTCTAAAAGCTACTGTTTTCTGGACACCTGTGTGACATTGATCTCACTGCCCTTTTACCTGGTCTGTGAGCATCCACCCTCATTGCTGCAACAGTATTGTACATGCCTCTCTAGGGTTCATAAGAAGACCCCATAGGCTTTCTTAGGCTTTTCCTGTATCATCAGCTCGCCCACACCAGCTAAACCTCCATTAGACAAGGCTTTGGTAGCTCACAGCCATCTGCACACTGCCAGTACAGGCTTTGGCTCTGGGGTTATTTTCTTCCTGCCTGCTGGCATGTTTGTCAGTTCCATGTAAATATTAATTAAGCCAAAGCTTCCTCTTGCAGGTGGTTGATAATGACTCAGAAGGCATCCTTTAAAGCTGGGTACCTGGTTATTGCTTTAGCCACACAGGGCACATGACTTGTTGTCAGTGCCCAGGTCTGAGGCCCCAAGATTCCTGGGCAATGTGTTGTAGTGTGGGCAGACAGGTTGAGCCTATAAGCCTAAAACCTGCTTCTATATCAACTCAGTTTCTGTATCTGAGTTTCACGTAAGACACAGCACCACCAGATAGTAGTTTACTCCATGTCAGGAAGGTGAGGTTAGCAGCATTTTATAGGCGAGGAAACTGAGGCATGGCATCCACCTTGGTTTTCATGGATACATGACTGTGGGAGTGCTCCTTATGGCTTGGGTCTGAAACCCCTAAGCTGGGAAGGAGCAGACCTTTGTCTTCATGGGCCAAAGTGGCAAATGGAAGAGGCTATGGGACACTGGTGCCTGGCAAGGCATTGCAGCCTTTCTGGGTCACTAGTCACTGTCCCTGGTGCCGCTGGGCACGTGTGTCCTGCACTTTCCTCTGTTGACATTCATCCAGCTGAACAGATCATTGAACCTCTCGGGACTTTGTCGGTTCTCTGTGGTGTACTTCCAAGGATCTTGTCCATAGATGGCCATTTGCATCCACAAATGAGGACAATAGGGTTATATGGTGACTCCAAGTGAAAAATAGTTTAGGTCTAAACAGGATATGGAAACCATGTTGAGCTCCCCCACCACCCCTACCCCAGTGTTTTGAAGCTGGATGAAGTGTGTAGAGTCTTCAATGGCATAAGTCCTCCCATCTTGGAGACCAGGTCATGCTGTACAGAGTCTCTGGAGCTAAGGGACTCGAAGGTCTTCAGTGTGGCTGCATCATCTGTGTCCTTCTGTCTGTATATACTTACTGGTTCTATGACAAAATGCTGCAAACTACATAATTCGTAGAAAACAGACTTAGGTTTTATAGTCCTGGAGGCTAAGAAGTTCAAGGTTGAGTGGCTGCATCTGGAGAAGGTCTTGCCAAATCCTCTCCTGGTGGAAACCAGAATGACAACTAAGAAGGGGGAAGGGGACATCAGAGATAGGACTTGCTTCCATAACGAACTCGCTCTCAACATCAAGAATCCACTCCTGTGCTGACACCATCTGTCCAGTCCTGATGATGGATGGCACACATGCCTCAGATTTTACCCATATGCTGCCCACTAGGCACGTGGGTGGCGAGGTTCCCGAAGGTCAAGCCGGCTCCATTAGCTTCCAGTGGCGTCTCTGACTGGGTCAACATGTGTTGGCACCATAGCTCTCACTATCTGTCAGTCCCCAAGATCCTACCTCAAGGGATCTGTAGCAGCAGGGTCCCTTTGGCCTGCATCTGCCAAGACCCCAGTCTGTCTGCCACGCCATTTGGGACCTGGGTGAGGCTACCCCACAGTTCTGGAACTCTGCACTGGCAGAATCAGCACGTGTGAGAGCCGCCCTGAATCTGTACCTGTGTGTCTGAGCCCTGGCCTGAGCTGCACGCGGACCTCTTGGACCATGGTTGGGACAGCTTGGAGCACTGCTCTAGGCTGCAGAAGAGCTCCAAGGCAGGTCAGAGAGAATTTTGAGATTCCCACAGGCTCCTCTCTGGAAGACCAGTCTGAGGATAGGCTGTCTCAAAGCCTCTGAAGCACCTCTAGGATGCTCTCCTTGTTGGGCAGGTGACTAGCACCAGTTTCTCCCTGTACTGGCTTCTCTAGCAAAGATGGCTTGGCCACTTACTCAATGTGCTCTACTGAATGCATCCTTTCCCCTGTTCAGCATGTCCACTGGCTTTCCAGCACTGTGACAAAATACCCAGGCTGATCATTGTAAAATAGAAAAGGTTAACTTTGTCTCATGGTTTCAGAAGTTTCAAACCATGGCTGCTTGATCCCATGGCTTTGGGTCCATGATGAGATATGGGCTTGTGAGGAAGAGCAAAGCTACTCACCTCACATTGGCAGGAAGAAAAGCAGAGAGAAAGGAGAAGCCAATGTTAAAGGTATGTCCTTCTAGCAGTCTCAGTCTTTTCAAAACGTGTGGATATCCTGAAGGTTGCAGCTCGGGCTTCCTTCCTCTCTCTCATGTTACCTCATCACATGAGTTGGGAAGACATCACATCAACTTCAACTGCTTTGCTTTTGTGGCAGCTCTCCTATCTGAGGTCATGAACTCATTGATCAGCATGGTTACACATACAACCGAACTCTTTCAGCTGCACAAAATGGCCCTCCAGCTCCCAGCAACTTTTCTCTCTTTCATCAGAAGCCTCTGAACAACCCTAACCACCAGGATTTACATTGTGAGCTCCTAGGGGCTATATGGTCTCTCAGGAGTTCCTATAGCTTCTCCACTTCCTTCCCTCTCCATCACAGCAGCTAGTGGGCTGCCCCAAACTGCTTCAGCCTCCTCCCATGACACAGTGCCAGAGCTGTGCCCACCTTCCTGCATCCCCTGATAGTTTTGGTCTGGGATGGGCCAGCTATGGGACATTAGTCCCATATGATTAAATCAGTTCATGACATCATAGTTTCCTTAGGTTTATAAATTCATTCTATACTGTTCATTTGATAATAAAAATCACCAAATACCTTTTTTTCAGAGCATGTTCCTTTTCTGAGGTGACCTATGGCTGCATTTGTTGAACCAATGGCCTTGCTTCTTGGTATCAATTCCATCATATTCCCTTCTGTGTTCCTGCAACAGAATGGTATAGATTGGGCGATTTATAATGGGAAGATATTTATTTCTCAGAATTCTAGAGTCTGAGAAGCCCAAGGTCAAGGGGTTGATTTGGTGAAGAGCTTCTTGCCGCAGCTTACAGTGGAAGGCAAGCGGGAAGGAGAGATGGAAAGAGCTGTATGATCGTGATGAGGATTTTTATTTCAAATACATGCCCAACAGAACCTGGCTTTATTTAATACTGCAAAACACATCCCAGCTAAGAACAATTACAGGAATATTTACACACCTAATTAGGCTTAACTATTGCTGGGGGTTCTGTTGAACCAAAGGACCTCACAGACACCAGCTCAACACACTTCCATCTCCCATGCTAATCGATATAGCGCTGAGAGTGAAGCGCTGCAGCTTACATCAAATGAATTCAGTTTGTGCTGGCTGGAGGTGAAACCAGCCGGGAGGCAAACACTTTAAGCTAGTTGTGTTTTTCTTTGTTTATCAACTCCACTAAAGTCATCCTTGTTCTCTCAAGGCCTTGCTGAAGGGCCAGGCAAGGTACTCATGAGGTCAGCCACTCTCCCACCCAGGCAGTGTGTGTGCCACTGACCACATGCCTTAGAGGAGGAGAGGTCTCTCAGATTTGATTTAGCTGTTTGAAAGCTAAGGTGCGGAAAGGTAATCCCATGAGAATCAGAGTCCACAGAGGTTGCTAAAGCCAGAAATAGATCTGGGCCCAACAGTTCTGCCCAGCAGCCAGCCAGGCAGATTCTCATGCCCACCAGCTGACGTCTCTGAGGGAGGGAGGCTGACCTGGAATTCCCCTCTTGGGATCTTCTAATCCCATCATCCCCAGGTTCCTCACCACACTTCTCTTTGCTGACCTTCTTGCCACACAAAAAGACCAGCCCATCTTTTACCTCAGTGACACTCAGCACATCTGTGGTCATTGCCAAGAACACACTAGTTTTCTTCCTGTCCTGTGTGTGATGAAACAGAGGCACACAGAGGCCGTGTGAACAGAACACATGGATTGTGGTAGAGCTGCGCTCTGGCCTATCTTAGGCTGTTGCTGACTGCTAGGTGAGCAGCGTCCTTAGGAGACATCTCTCCTGATGCTGCAGAGGTGCACAAGCCTTGCCTCTAGCTCATCAGAGTGACCAAGGGCCCAGGACTTGAACTCTCCAGGCCTGTCTGTCTCTGTACTGCTCCTTCCTCCTAACAGTCCTCTCTGGTGTCCCCTGCTCAAGGTGTGTCCACAGCTTTCCAGTACTCTGGTCAGTCTTCCGTATCCCCTCCAGTGTCTGTCACCCTGGATCCTGAGTGCTATTAGCTCAAAGTGGACATCTTTGATGCTCTCTGTGGGCACAGTGTTTCTCAGGTCTAAGCACAACCCCAGCAGTCGTGTGGTAGCCAGGGCCTGATCTTTTCTTCTGTGGCTTCTGGATCTTATCACATGGCAGTGTTCTGGCTGGCTGGGGCTGAGTGCATGTGTGTGCTGTGAACCCACGCATCTCTACACAACCTTAGCGCACACCTCTCTACTCTCGCATCTGTCACGCCAACCACCTTCCGCCACATCTGCCTCCTGGATCCCCCACTCGTAGAACTCAAATCCCAAAGTCCCCACGACAGTGACCCAGTTTCAGGGCTGACATTCTGTGCTATTTTCCCCACTTCGAGACCGATTATTTCTTTGCCCCTCGGAATTGATGCTAATAGGGTTTTGCTGTGCGTATTCATAATTCTCTGGGCAAGTCATCTGGCCATGTGGATTTTGTGGAGCAGAGCTACTCAGACTTCACTGCACATAAGCATTGCTGGGGAGTTGGAGTCCAAGAGCTGTGTGTCTGATTTGCTCTCAGCCTCTTGCACGACACCTGCTAGAGAAGGTCTGTCGACACAGGCACAGGGGCAGCCTGGTTCCCTTAGATTTAGACACTTGTTCTTACTTGCTTGGTGCAGTTTTACTTTTACTTGCCTGGAAAGGAATCTGTGCAACTCCACTTTATTTATGTGTGTGCATGCACGTTCTCACGTTTTGAACCCAGCACCAGATGCTGGATGTATTCCTTAATCATTTTTCCACTTTGTTTTTTGAGACAGGATCTACAACTGAACCTGGAGCTCAGTGATTTAGCTAGGCCATTGAGCCTCAGGGATCTACCTAGTTCTACCTCCTGCTTTCCTGCAGTTATAGACATACATTACTATGTTTGGGTTTTACTTGTGTGCTGAGGATCTTAATTCAAGTCCTAATGACTGAGAGGCACTTCGCAACTGAGTTACCACTCCAGCCCACAGTTCTTTATAAAGACCCAGCATATTACATGTAATAATTTCCCCAAATGATGTCAACCATAATGTTGTCCCAAGCTGCCTTCCAGGTACTTTACCGTGTCCAGCCATACGGGCAGCCATTCCAGGATGCCTGTCTACCTCTTGGCACTACCAGGGAGCACCAAAAGCAAGGAGACATTATCGGCATATCCCAGATACTCCAGGCCACAACTTCTGCCTGTTCCTTCATCAACCCCTCTGAGGACCCCAGACAGCCACCCAAACAATCATCAACATACAAATGCTTCAGTCTTACCACATCTGTCATTCTAAGACAAGTGTCCCTCACCTGCCAAGCCAGGGTCTTGCAGTCTTGACTCTGCCTGAGAATCACCTAAGCAGCTTTCAGAGCTAGGGGCCCACTTAGAGCAGCTCTGGCAGCCTAGACACCCGGGTTTTGCAAAGCTCCTGGCTTGGTGCAGCGTAGATGATATCTACAGTGGTGACTAGGCTGGTCGTGGTGGGACTAAAGAATTTTAAAATATCAGGGGTACAAGGAATCATAGGCCTGCCCAATGTTCACCCTTTCAGTTTATAGTTAACTTACCAAAGCCATAGAGTAGTAGTCTAGGATGCCAGGCAGCTGACTTCCAGCTCTGTTCTTTTTATAACCCCCAATTCCATACATGTCAAAAAGCAAGTTAACCAAAACACAGCAATATAGCCATGGGCAGAAACGCTCCCTGGCATCTCTGAAAAGGCAGAAAGATACTTTGAAAATCTTAAAGGCTATGTCCAGATGTCAAATGAATGTCATGGACGCAGCTTTAGGTTCTAACACTGAGACTAATTTAATTTATTTAAATGTCTTTGTTAGTGTGAGGAATTCGTAAGGCGGAACCTCTTGTCATGTCACCCCAGTACAAATCGCCTGCAAGCTACCTTGAACCAGAAATAACTGTAAAATTCGTTATACTTCAACTGATCAGGATTCAAGACACTTGATTCTTAACAGTTTGTGTAGGATCAAAGATGTGGCTGCTCTCCAAGAAACCTGGGATGTTTACATCAAAGTTGGAGTTGAATCCTTTTAACCTCACACCGTCTCTGTAGCCCTAAGATTTAAGTTCTTGTTGGAGACCTTGGTATAGAGCAGGCGTGTGTGTGTGTGTGTGTGTGTGTGTGTGTGTGTGTGTGTGTGTGTGTGTGTGTGCACATGGAATTGTGTATGGTTGTGCACACATACAGGGAGGTACATACATATGTACAGGTGCACTGGTCATTCTTGTCATTTTCAAGGAACTACCCACCTTGTTGAGACAAGACCCATCAATGAGCTGAACTAACCAAGCAGGAGTACCCCCGGGATCCGCTCTGCTCTATACCCAGAGGGCTGGGCTTACATCATCAGGCATGATTTTTTTAAAACTAGATTCTGGAGTGTGAGCATTGGCCCTCATGCTTGGCTAGCAATCACTTTATTGGCCGAGCCATCTCCCCGGCCAGGAAAGTGCTTTTGACAGAACACACATGTCTTACTTGGCCTCCTGTCTGCAAAAGCCAGAACCAATCTGCCTTTGCATCAGGAAAAGCACTACATAAATCCCCTGCCTGCCCCTTTCCTAGGAGGTGCTTTTTGCCCTCAGGGCTGAGTTTCCTACCTCCTCCTTCCTTCTTTTGTTCCCCAGCCCCTCAACTCCTCTCTGGAGCTGGGGAGCTGTTTGGGGTTCTAAGGACATGGCAAAGCTTGTGCTGGGAGCTCAAAACAATGTAAGTTGGGAAGGACTATTGCCTAGAAGTGAGGAGATTCCAGTTGCTGATAATACCTCCCTGCTACCAAGTATGATGGGTACTTCAGAAGTGTCTAAAGTCAACCAGCTCAGAGCACAGCAGTCACAAATACTTTCATGTCTGACTCCCTTAAGCTGGGGTTGTAAGTTAGCATTACCCTGTGCCTTTAGATTATGAAGTTTAAAGGCATTCCTTTCAAAACCCAATGTTTGGCTCATGATGAAAGGCAGTTGAACAGCTTATTCCAAGTTACATTCAATAATTACATGAGTAACCCTTTAAACACTAGATATGCAAATAACCCACTATTCTTCCTATAATTACTTTGTGTACACGTTTGATAAACCCCCAAGATTGTAATACATGTTTATGAGATTAGCAAATACGATTTCTTTTGGAATAAAGGAGTGAGCTGGGAATTAAGAGCCTTGCAGCTGCTGTGAAAGGCTGCTGCAGGTATTGGTAGGAAGGGGCCGTGGAGGGAGGAGTTCTGGGCATGGTCAGGGTCCCTAGGAATCTTGCCTCTGCCTAGCTTTCTCCAAGGTACCACCAAAGTTCCAAGTTTCTCAGGTCTGAAGAGACAAATTCCCCATCCAGCTGGACTGAAAACATTTTGGCATTGGTGGGATCAGTGTCTATGAATGTGCATGTGTGTGTTCAGGTGCATGTGCATGCATGTGTGTGTGTGTGTGTGTGTACATGTGCATGCATGTATGTGCATATACATGTTCATGTGTATGCATGCGTGTGTGTGTGTGTGTGTGTGTGTGTGTGTGTGTGTGTGTGTGTGTGGTTTGGGCAGGAGACCTGCCTAAGATCACAGCTTCCTAACACCTTCCCTCCCCCTCTCAAGAAAGAAAATGTGACTTGGCTTCATATCGACTGCAACTGGCTCTCCTCCCTAGAACATATCTTAAATATAAAGGTTATGTTAAGTAAGGCTAATGATAGTTATAGAAAGAGCCAAGAAAATATGAAGACATTTGTATTCTGTTTTCCTCTAGCTTTCCTAAGCCCATCCCAGAGGGAGATTTTGTGAGTGCTCAGTCTGGATCCTTCCACACTTTATCTTAGTGTACAACAGCATTCAGCTTGTCTGAACACTCTAAACACATTTGGAGTTTGAGTTTCACACAAACACTTTGTTTACTAACTGAAGTGGAAACTTGTAGTTCTCCAGAAAGTTATGTCAAATGAGGGTTTGCTAGGGCACACAGGTGAAAGGATGACTTGCTAAATCTGAAGTAGACACAGGTTTGGATATAGCAAACACATGAAAGAATGCTTGATGGAGTATAAATATGACCCCACAGAAAGTGGGAGACAGGCACTGAGCCTTAGTTTGGTTTACTCTGCTTTGCTGTTCCTCGCTAAAGACATGCATGTATTGGTTCGCCTTACCTAGTGCCATTGAGCACTTAATTTGCAGTAAGAAATTAAGAAAAACTTGCCTGAGAACTGCTTGTGGCAGATTTTTCAGGATTGAACTATAGCTTCCTAGTATCTGCTTACTGAATGGACTGGACTATAGCTGCTGGTTCGTGCCTGCTGTCTGCCTGCCTCGAGGACTACTCTGCAGCTGAATTGTATTTGGTGTTCACCACAGGACTGAACTGCTACCAAAGGTTGAGCTCACCCCAAAAGAACTATTGCTGAACAGGTCCACTTCCCCCATATCCTAATAACTTTTCTCTTCTACTACCTCAACCTGGTGGTTGGCTAGAGAGGTTGAACTCTTATGAATGTAGGTTGCAAAATGTTTATGCCTAGAACTAACAGATACCATGCAACTTTCAGCTTGCCTTATTCTATTTTCTGTTATAATCACAAAATACTCAGGACTGTATGCTTTAATAAGAAGAAAGGTGTAACTATCTCATAGTTCTGAGAATTCAAGGGCAACTTACCAGATTTTGCTGGAATCTGATTAAGAACATTCTTACTCTATTACAACATGGCAGGTGTCATCATGATGGGAGCAGGTCTAAAGGAACAATCAATCAAATGGCACAAGTGAGTGGGGACTACTGTTTGAAAGGCATCTCAACAATGTGGAAGCTTACTAGAATCCTATGAAAACTGTATGTATGCCTCCTGAGAGAAGGCAAGCTTCCAGTGAACTAACCGTCTCCAGATTGACTTCATCTTCTATAGTTTTCATCATCTCAACACCTGACCCTGTAGACCAAGATTGTGTGCTTGAAGGTTTGGGCAGATGAAAATATCCTGACTGTCTCAACCCTTGACTGATGAGGACAGGTACATGTGGTGGTCCATTTTTACCTCATATTCATGCCATGTGGTTGAGTCAAGCTGTTGATGACCTGAGGTTCTAGATTTAGACAAATAGATAACCCCATTCTGCTGGGCACAAAGAATGGCTTAGACTTGTTCATGTGAGTCATGGAAGCTCTGTAGAGTTCATTCATGTATCTCACATAATTATGAGATGCCTACTGTATGCCAGATAGTGTTTTATGCTCATGGCCAAAAGACAGAGTCATACTCCCCAAGAGCTGGCATTACATTGGGTATAAAACAGAAATAAACTGATGCATATGTATAAAAGCACATTATTTGGCATGTTGGAAGGTGGTATGTACTGGAGAAGAGGGTTGGAGTAATATGGGGACTGTCACAGAATTAAAGAGATGGTGTCTGAGTGAGGTGTTGCAAGCAGAGGAGGAGGAGATTAGCAAACAGACATGTGAGGCCAGCATGTTCTGCTTAGAAAAGCACCAAGGGCCCTAACTGGTGCCAGGGAAACAGCAAGAGAGTCAGAATGGCATCAGAGGTGAGGGGAGATGCATGCAGCCATTGAAGTCTCTAGACATAAGAAGAGAGATGGAATGAGTGTTAGTTTGAGAATGGGCTGCAGTCTTTGCAGGAAGTAAGAACAAGGCAGCTGGTAGACCAGCCTCATCTAGGGAAGAAGCTGAAGCCAGGACAGGAAAGGGGAGACAGAGTCTGGATATAAATGAGCTCTGCAAGCAGAGACAATGGGAGTCATAAATTAGATGATTGTCAGTAATGAAGGACTTGCTGGTAGCTCTAATGAGAAACACGGGTGGGGTTGTAGGGGCATCAGAAGGAAGTAAAAGCAGGTACACAGATGCCGAAGAAGCAAGGCAAGTCCTGGACATGGTGATCTTTATGTGCCATGATGACCCCCGAACAATGGGAATTTAGGCAGATTGACTTTTGCAGAGAGCAGAGAAAGGAGAAACATGCTGGTGAACCCATGCAGATGGGTAGGAAAAGGATCAACCTGGGCCATGATGGGAAAAAAGGGACGGCAGCTGAAACAATAAGTGCTATACTGGAACAGAGAAGACCATGGTGTGAAGTGCAGTGGGGCTCACTGGACAGTGAGGATCTGTGTAGACAGGCTTCTGATGTCCTTAGAGGGGGGTGAGTGTTGTGAGAATGATGTAATCCACAGGCCAACCATCTCTCTACAGTACATGTTGTGTGTTTTAAGGGAAGAATAGGTCAATACTATTAGCTGATTTTTATTTGTACAAACGTGTAAAACCACGGCGCCTCAGTTTTCTTATCCACAGAGTAGAGATGAAGTAGTGCCTGGAATGGGCTAGGAATATAGCTCAGTTGCTAGTCTTTGCATTGTGAACCCCAGAACCCATGTGTATAAGCTGGATATGACAGAACACACTAGTAATCCCAGAGCCAGAGAGGTAAAAAAGTAGATTCCTGGGGCTGACTGCATCTCCTAAACCATAACAAGAGACAATGAGAAACCCTGCCTCAAAAAATTTAAAGCAGTTGAGAAAGATGCCTGACATTGACTTTGGGGCTCTGCATGCTTGTGCACACAAACCATTAGGAGTCTTCTGATTGCATTCTCCAGTTTACTGATACAAGGTTGGCCATGTCTATGATCCCCATGTTTTGACTTGGTGGCCCTTTTCTGGATGATGCTGGCTATAGAGTTCCTGGATTTTACAGAATGAGTCCACAAGTAGAATTTTGAAGAACTGGCCTTGAATATTATCTTGCAGCCCTCTCATAGAATATAGGCTCTTTCTTAATTCCTTGGGTCCTTAGCATCCTGAAGGTCTGGTTCCCAGATCTTTCCTGGTGGTGTCTGTGGAAGCCCATCAGATGGACTTTAAATACCTGGAAACAAGACATTATTCCAGAAGCTGGATGACTCTTGTCCCTACACCACAGAAATGTAGACATCTCTCAACATTGTCATTTACTTTGTGGGTCTCTTGGTCTCACAGTGTTTAGAAAGTTGTCCCTTTAGCCTGTTGGACATATTCATTCTCCAGCTCCAGCTGAGGTAAGTAGCCTTTGGGCAAGGTTGTGAAGTCAGAGGACACTTGCGAATTTCCTTGGTTTTCATGAGAGCTGGCTATTTGTTTATGAGCAGAGATTTCCAAGATATTTTTCATTTTTTTCCTGAATTTTCCTTTTGTGAGCTTCCCTTTGTTTAGCGTGCTCCTCTTTTGCCTTGTGATTACCAAAATGCTTAGTGATGGTCATTTTGGGTTCACACCTACTAGTGAAAGGATTATCTGTCAGTGTAGGGGCCTTCCAGGGACATTGCTTGCAGCTGTCTAGGTACTTTGGGAAGAGGTGTTCCTGCTGGAGTGTCCTGGGAGAGCCCAAGTATCTGTGCCTTCCTTCAGGATACTCAATACGCAAGCTCTGTACTAGCATCCTTCCCAGACGGTCTGCCCTGTTCTGAGGAGCTGGTCCTCAGCTTTAACTGGAGAAAAGCTAGGGTGTTCCTAGGCAGGCCACTATAGAACTGCCAGCACACTCTAATCTGTGGATTCTCACAGCCACACATGACTCGTCCATGCTTGGTCTGTGCCTGTATTGCCTCACTTTGTACTTAAGACTTCTGAAAACCTCTTCTTGGTGTCCTTGCTGTGAGGTATTTTCTCTTTTGATCATTATGCTCATTCTAACTGTCTAAAACTTTGTCACAAGATCAGTCTACACTTGGCCTCCTTCTCAGTTTGTTCCAGTTTAAAGTTGGGTACAGTTTCCTTTTCCTTTGGAAACCAAGAACTTAGGAAAGCATAGAAGAACTATTTGAGGCCCATCAGAACAGTGTTATTCAGTGTAACCAAGTAAACCTTCAGCTCCTGTTTTCAAATGGCATGTGAAGTGACCTTGATCAACCAAGTCCTTGAAGTTTCTGAACTTTGGTGCCCTCCTGGACCAAGTAGGTCTCTTGGTTGCCTGTGGATGGAATGTGCTGGTTTGGAGACTGTCTCAAACACCTTCCAACTGTCAATCAAATGCTGGCAACCTGCAAGGTTCCTGCTGTGAAGGGAAACGCCACAGCCCATCTTGTGTTTAAATACCTGGAAATGAGACATTATTCCAGGATGATGCTTGTTCCCACATCACAGAAATGTAGACATCTCTCAATGTTGTCATTTACTTTGTGAGTATCTTATAGCTTGCCTCAAGCCATCTCTCCTCATAGTTACAAGCCCCGTTTCCCCTGCTTATTTACTACACACCACTAGCTTTCTGTCAATGACTTGTTTCATGGGTGATGAACCAAAACTCAGGTCCAGGCAGAGAAAAGCTGCAGACGCTGCTGTCCTGGACTTGTGAATGGTGTGTTTTAGATCTTGGGGATCCAGGACTCCTTGCTGCAGACAAAACAACCCAGGATTGACAGGCTCTGTGGGAGGTTAGGCATTCCCACAAATCTGAAATACATGGCTGCTGTTGAAATACCAGCCATCTGTCCAGGTTACTTGGGTGTGTCATTAGTGATTACCAAGCTAGAAACGGTGATCATTCTGTTGCAATAGGATAGTAGCAGAGGTAGAAACAGTCTTCCTGACACAAGGTTCCTAACTGAAATCTGCCTTTTGAAGAGCCGCTTATTGCTCAGTCCTATACAACCAGCATCACTATTTGTTACAGACTAAAAAGGTATATTTCTTTGAAATTCATGTATTGGGGCCCAGTCCTTGTCCCTTAAGAAGTAATGGGGTTTAAAAAGGTCATTAGAGAGCCACGTTCATGATAAAATGTTCCTTTTGAAGAGAAAGAGAGTAAGGTTATCCTATCCTGAGAGCTCCTTGTCTCTAGGCCAAGTGGGAATAAGGGACCACTCTCTATAAGTCAGGAAGCAGCTCTCAGCAAGAACGGAATCCACTATCAATCACTCTGACCTTGGATTTCATCTCTAGAACTGCAGGAGGGAAATGACTGCTGCCGACTGACACACTCTGTCCTTGGAGCTTGTTTCAGTAGCGGAGAGAAGACATGTCTGCCCATCAGAACTGTATGCGAAGAGCCTCCTCTGCCTGTCTAATAACAGAGCCACGGGCCACATGTGGCTCTTGATCACTTAAAATGTAGTTACTGTGATTGAGAATGAAAAATACAAGTTGCATTTAGTTTTCATTCTTATAAGTTGGAGTTAAGTAGTCAAGTGGGATGCATAGGCACTGTGTCAGACAGCGTGGGAACAGATGAATTCCAGTTACTAGCCTGCCTGAGCACTGGTTTGAGTGAGTGATTGGAGACCTAGGAGGAGGCTCCCATTTAAGCTGGCCCATATCCTCACCTGACTGTAGACTCAATTTCAGAGCACTGGGCTGCTGTTGAGAACCCCTGAGGTGTCTTTAAATCCTTTCCATGTCCTACATTACGTATCTGAAGTATACATTTTCCTCAGGATGAGACACATAACCAACAGAGTTCCAGTAGTAGCAGGAGAGCATGATCAAGCCCCAGAGCAAGGGTTATTGAATAAAATATGGCTTCTCCTAGTGCCCTGTGTCCTGAGAAATCACAGGAACACAGAATCTCTATGGTTGTAGAGAGAATATCTAATGTATGAAGTGGCACATGTCAGTAATAAATCTGATGGCCTATGGCTTGGGCAGGAAATTGGTGGTGGGACATCCAGAAGGCAGAAAGAATTCTGGGAGAGTATCAGGCAGGAGATTCACCCAAGAGATGAATGCAAGGTATCTGAGCACAGGTAGCCAGCCATGTGGCAATATGTAGGTTAAAATAAATGGGTCATTTCAGTCATGATCTAGTCAAAGAAGAGTTATCTATATGGCCAAGGTATTTGTGTTTTGTGTGTGTGTGAGTGTGTGTGTGTGTGTGTGAGAGAGTGAGTGTGAGAGAGTGTGTGTGTGTGTGTGAGAGTGTGTGTGTGTGAGTGTGTGTGTGTGTGAGTGTGTGTGAGTGTGTGTGTGAGTGTGTGTGTGTGTGAGTGTGAGTGTGTGTGTGTGTGTGTGTGTGTGAGTGTGAGTGTGTGTGTGTGTGTGTGTGTGAGTGTGTGTGTGTGTGTGTGTGAGAGAGAGAGAGATGGGAAGAGAGAGGTGTGGTGTGTGTGTGTGTGTGAGAGAGAGAAAGGGAAGAGAGAGAGGTGTGTGAGTGTGTGTGTGAGTGTGTGTGTGTGTGTGTGTGTGTGTGTGTGTGTGTGTGTGTGTGTGTGTGTGTGTGTGTGTGTGTGTGTGTGTGTGGTCTGAGTCTTAATTTTGGGAATATGGGGCTAGAAGGAAGAATCAAATCTAATGTCTACATACTGTTTTGAGTTTTCTGAGCAGTGCAGGACTTGTTCCCTCTAGATCCATACACAGCTTGTACTGCTGCTGTTCCATGGAAGTCAAGCTCACTTTGCCTTGAGAGATCCCCAGAGGAAGCCCCAGATGTTCCTTCATGAGAACAAGACATTGCCAGAGTCTGACACCATCCCTGTCAGGCTTTCCTCTTAGCTACTCAGTTACCACCCAACAGATGGCAGATCCAGGCCATAGTCACAGCTACATCAGGACTTCTGAGGTTCAGACAGGTCTTTGACCATCACATCACTCTGAAGAACTGTGCGTTCTGACAGGGAGCATAGTAACCTGGGAGCTGGGAGGCCTTCCTGCTGTTGGATTTTAAGGTTGTGGGTGCTCTGTTATTTCAGACATAACCCTAAGTTCCCCATCTTTCTGTTGACTGACTGACACCTATAGGTTGATATGACTGAAACTCCCATGACTGACTATCTACAGGTCACACCTACCCAAAGGCATGTTTATTATTCTAGCATTTAAAAGGAAAATTCATGTACTGCTGTGGGAGGCCCTTAAAAATTTGACACATTGCAATACAAAGAACAAGGGGACAATACATGGTTTGAAATGCCTGACCTGGCCCTTCCTGTTTGTTACTGGAAGCTCTTTGGAACAACTAACAGCATCACTGGGAGAAAGCTTTGAGGAACCTGGTACAGTGTCTCACTCAGAGAATGCAGCCCTCTACCAAACATGCTGCCTCTTCAGACTAAAGCCAGTTGACTGAGTGGAGCCCTTAGCTCCAGTACTTCTATGGGTTCAGAGGTGGAGATTAAAGACCACTGATGCTCCAGTGCAATCCAGCTGCAAGCCACTTAGGTCATTTTCTTCAGGGAAATACAAATTAAAAATACTTTAGAATCACATCCTGCCCAATCAGAAGGTTCATCAATATACCAGGTGACGTGCTGCTGGTGGTGTGGAGAAAGAGGAACACTTTTTTTAACACTGGTGGGAGTGCAAACTGGAGCTGCTACTGAGGAAATCAGTGGAAATTACTCAAAATACTAAAATCAGAATTACCACATGACCCAGCGGCTTCACTTCTAGGCATCTACTAAAAGGACTCCATAATCCACTCCAGAGACATGCCTTTCATTGTCTCTCCATTCTCAAAAGAAAGACAAGCACGACATGTACTCACTTACAAATGGATATCAGCTGTAAAGTAGAGGACAGTCACACTACGATCCATAGATCTAGAGAGGCTATGTAACAAGGAGGCCGCAGTGGAGGACTGAATGCATGAATCTTTTTGGAAAGGGAAAATAGAATAGACAGGTGGACTTGGGGGTGGATGGGATGGGAACAGAAGGATCAGGCTCATGGAAGATAAAGGGAGAGAACTCTGAGAGAGACAACTAGAATTGGGGGAATTAGGAGGCAAGGTAGAAGCCTAGTGCAATGCAAACTCCAAGGAATCTATGAGGGTGAGTCTAGCTAAGATCCTAGTAGGTGTACAGATAAGGAGCCTGAAGTGACCATTTCCTGTAACCTGGGAAGACTTTCAGTGAAGGATTGAAACATCAACCCATCCTCAAAAGCTTTGGTCTAAAATTTGTACTGCCTTCAAGATGTGCTGTAGAAATTTGGAGAATGGTCAACAAATGACTGGTCCAGCTGAACCATATCATGAAAGGAAGCCCACCCCTGACACTGCTTCGAGGACCAGAAACCGGATGTCCAGACACCTAGGATAGAACTAAACACAAAAAGAAAGAAAAGAAAAAAAACTCAATAAAATGATTCATAATAATACTCTACTATACTCAGATAGGAGCCCAGCATGATTGTCATTGAAAAGGCTTCTTTCAACAACTGATGGGAGCAGATGCAGAGACCCACAGGCAAACATTATGTGGAGATTGGAGAACCTTGTGGAAGAAGGAGATGATAGATTATAGGAGCCAGAGGAGTCAAGGACACTACAAGAAAATCCACAGAATTAACTAGTCTGAACTTATAAGGTCTCAGAGAACTGACTATCAGGGAGCCTTCGAGGGTCTGACCTGGGTCATCTGCATATGTTATGGTTGTGTAGCTTGTTCTTCTCATGGAATTCCTAACAGTGGGAGCAGGGTCTGTCTCTGACTCCTTTGTCTGCATTTGGGGGTGTTACAAAATGACAAATGCTGCATACTTCCCCACATGTTGGATCTTAACTTTTTGTGTGCAACTTGGAATTTCTGCAAAAATCCTAGAACTTAGAAACTACTGGGAAAGGGATGCTTTAAGGAAGGAGGGATAGTAGAATGTAGGTAGCATGAAAGAAGAGAGGATACTGCAATCGGAAAGGTTTAAGGAAGGAGAACAAGAAGAATTAAGGAAAATAAAAAAATTGGGGACAAAGGACAACCAAAACCAGGTGATTATGAGAGAACCATATAGACACCTACTATCTTGTCACCAAACTAAAAAATTTAATTCATTTCTAAAAGTCCAAGGTTTTGAAAGGTGATACCCAGTGTGGCTGGGAAAAGTGCTCCTAGAAGTTGTGGGTCATTAAACAAAATGTCCAGTGTCAGGTGTGTGATACCTCTTATGAGTTGTTGGTGAGAGATGTCCCAAACCCCATCCCCAAACTCAGACTTTTGTCATCCTCTTGGTTGTTCACAAGAAGTGTGTGATAACATCTTATTGCTGAAAGCATCAGATGCTTTGGCAGTTTGATACACAAATATCACACTAGCACCAAACTGGAAGCTTCTGCCCTATTTGCTCGCTTTCTTAGTACCAGAGGTGCTATTCAGGCTGTTGAGGGAGAAAGGTATCAGAGTCTAAGCTGGATGAGAACACTACCAACTATGAGACCAAGTCTCAAGACAAGAATTGCCCATATAAGCAAAAGTGGCCCCACAGCTATGTAGGTAACAGATCAGTCTTTGATTGGATTTGAGATCCATGTCAAAAAGAGAAACCACAGCCTAATACTGTAACCTGGATTTTAAAAAACCCATGGTGGGGGAGGTCATGAGCTAAGGATGCTAATACTGTTGTTAGAAACTGGCACAGAATCAAACCGCCATCTGAATATTTATATTTTTACCCATTGGGAAAAATGATACACTCATCCTTATTTAGAGAAGACTCTTTTTTGCAGTGAGTAGTGAATACAGAGACTCATGACTTCCCAAGGTGCTAAGAAGAAGAGATTTTTGAGTGTTCAGTCTTAAATAAGACATTTATAGCACTCCCTCTAAGACTCAGAACATTTCAGAAGAGAGCAATGAAGAAATGCAAGAACCAGAAGACAGGGAGAAGAGCCGCGAAATGGCACCATCTGGGAAAGACATGGTTTTGACAAGGACAATTGCCATTCAGTTCTTCTTTGTGAGCATTTACTTCTTTTCCTTTGGTCACTGCTTTTGGTCTCATTGGCCTTCACATATGTTTGTTACTATATCTGTAGGCTCTGTAGGATATGAGACCATCACTAGTGGTGAAGACCTGGTCTAGCCCTGGAGCACTTACGTCATCAGGACTAGAACTTGGCCTCACATGTGTTTTGTAAGGTTTGTTGTGAAGTTCCTCTGTGTCCAGACAGGCTGGAACCCCACCTGCTATAAAGAAGCTGTGGCTTGAGTAGAAGGCGTTTCAGGTACAACCATGCTCAACTCTCTTGTGACTTCTCCAAGGTATTTTATTTCCCCGTTTCCTTGAAAATCATGGCCCAGCAAAGGTTGGAGACTATTGGATCCAACCCTTTGCTTAGGTGAGAATGCTATGATTCACCTGAGTCACAATGATGTCCTAGTAGTCCTTCAAGGCCAAATTCAGTCTCTGCCCTCTCCGGACATCCTCCTTCACCTACAGAGAAACTTTCACTTTAATCTGTGTGTTCTAGAAGAGGGGAGAGTTTCAGAAGGGTCTCAGAGTTTCAGTGGAAGAGAGCCTCTGCCTGGTGTAGACCCAAGGCCCAAGACCACAATGTGGAGATCACTCTAATAGGAATCAAACTGTACTGAGCCGGTTTCAACTGGGTATGTTTCAAGAGTCAGTTGAAGTGTCATTTTCCAGCTTTGTAGATGACTATATTGATCCCCTGAAACAGATTGAGAAAGCTATTGTTTCTAGTTTGTGGAGTTTCAGTTCATATCAAAGCTCTTGACAGCTGTGTCCAGAACTGAACTGTTCGATTTTGATGTGCCCAGTGTGAAGGCTGCCAGGTATCAACTGGGTCCTCTGTACCATGTCCTCTTCTTCCCCAGTGTTTAGTCAAGTGCCACGAGGCCTGAAAAGGTCTCTGGCCCTTGGCTTTGGCATGATCCCAAAGTCTAGTCACCCAAGTGCTCCAGCGGTGCCTGACACGTATCTGAAATGAGACACTTTGCACATTTTGATTTTTACATGGCATTTAGACTATCATTATCTGTGACTGACATCAGGATCTATTTCACCCCAAGCAAAGGCAGCGTGTGGATTCTGTCAGCATAGACTGACATTGCACCACATCCTCTTTCTCTTGGAAGTATTGCAAGCTTGTGCAATGCCAGAGATGTTCCTGTCTGCCTGAGACACATGTGGAAGATGAATAATGTTTGGAAAGGATTAGAAATGTTGTCACAGGAAGAATCGAGTGCCAGGAGCGACTGGTGAGAGTAGCACAAACTCTGATGACGGCTGTATGCACACCGTACTTTGCTTTCTCAGTGGGCTTCAGATGGTGGGATCTCTATACAAGTGCCTAGTGGGAGGCGACAAAGGCAAGGGGAGCCTGAGAGCCCATTCTTCTAAGGAAAGATTAGTGGAATGGCATCTACCTAAATATCCACCTTAGTCACTCTCCTCCTCCTGCTACCCCACCAGATGGCAGAGCACTAGTAATGGGGACAGCCGCTATTCATGCAGGGGGCAAATACTGGCCATGGCTGCTTTCAGAGACCAGGCTCCCTGCTATCTTGTAAGGTATGGAAGTTGGGAGGACCAACGTCTTCAGTGACAGGTGTACAGCCCAGTTGTCATCTGAATTCTCTCTAGCTCTCATTTACCAAGACTCTGACACCTCATTTGTTTACTTTCAGGAGGTGGCATAGAAGAAAGTGAAAGTAGTGGGGGACTTTAGAGCTGGAAGGAGTTTGAGAGGTTGTGGTTGGAGTGACTCACATGTGTGGTGTTATGCCATGGGCATAGCATCTCATTTATTCCCGGGATGAACCTGGGAAGCCAGAGTTGTAATAAGATCTTTAGAAATGCAGAAACAAGGGTTGGGGAGATGACTCAGTAGGTGAAGTGTTCGATATGCAAACAAGAAAACCTTGAGTTTGGGACTCAAGTACTCATGTAAAATCAGGGTGTGGTGGCACAGGCCTGTAACCCCACACTGGGTGAGTAGACAAGAGAGTCTTGAGGTCTCATGGATCAGCGAAAGACCCTGAATGAAAACATAAGTTTGAGATGTGATTGACAAAGGCACCTTGTGTCAATCTCGGCCTCTACATGTGCCCACAGAGCTGGTACATCCCCTCAAAAAACATAACATGCATGCATGCACGCATACACACACACACACACACACACACACACACACACACACACACACACTCACACACAGGATATGGAGACAAAGGTTCCACAGTGTGTAACATCTATCAAGCTGAATGGAGGCCGGCCACATGGTGTACATTTGTGTCTGCTGTGACCTTGGCGGACACTCAGTGAACAGGTACACTCTGGATTTCTCCTTAGTCATGTGCCTCTTGCTGGCTCTTAGTCCCCATCTCCATGAGTATCACAGAACTTCCTTCCATCTTCTATCTTTCCCACCATCTAACCTGCCACCACACGCTTGCCCATAGTTCTGACCTAGCATACCTCATTGCTCCCAGTTTTTAGTGTGTCATCATTTAGGAAGCCTTCTTTCCCTCACCTGTCTCCAGGGGCTCTGTGGGACCTCCTGATTCTCCATGGCACTGACTGCCATCCCAGCACTGATATGAGAACTGCCTCTTAGCTTTGTCCTCCACTTGACCCTTGATTCCCACTGAGTGTGATTTTACCAGGTAAGGGGCTCTTGGGCTGCCTGGCGAAGTTTTCTGTTGTCTTGTCTGGGAGCACTCCTGATACCTACTAGGAAGACAGAGATGTTTATTATTGATGCTGATGGTCCCCACAGCCAAGAAGTACTCACTGCAGAATTCCATCTGTGTCAGTGCCAAGACAGTCTAATTTCTCCAGACAGAGAGACCTTGGCTTGCTCTCCCCTGCTCCTTATTACAAGCATGTAGTTACAAGCACTCAGTAATGTTGGCTGGATATTACAGAACGAATAGAGTAAAGAGATAGCAAGACTCACGACATCTTTCATCAAGAAATCAGTCCACCTATTGGAAACCTCACAGTAGCTGCATGTCACCATGGAAACCTCTCTCTCTCTCTCTCTCTCTCTCTCTCTCTCTCTCTCTCTCTCCTCTCCCTCCTCCTCCCTCCCTCCCTCCCTCCTCATACTGTAAGAGTTCTATATCAGACTCTGGGTATAAGCTGAGCACAGCAGCAGCAGCAGAAGAGATGACCTTATCCTGTTGTATTTCGTGGCTGGAGATAAAAATGCATTACTGTATGCTGGCGTCTTTCTTGAATGTATTAGTAGAACTGTATCCAGTGACTAGACCAAACACATACTACTAGTCAAGTGATTAAACGGCCCTAATTAGAAATCACCTGGCAGTGGCAGAGGGCCTTGCTACAAAATTCCAGAGAATTCTACTTTTACTGTTTGTCCAAAATGAGTAGAGTTACTGAAAAAGAAACCAGGTTAAAACCTACACCAATGAAATCTATTTGTAAGATTGGGTTCTCTGAAAACAAACATTGAGATGAGCATGCTCAAGAACTGGCATGGACAAGTTCACAGGGCCTTTGTTAACTAGCCAGGCAGATATGACATAGAAACTATAGTGAACTTTCAGCTGCAGGAAGAAAAGGATCTAGAGACCCTTCCAGAAAATGCTTGCTGTGTGTGGTCCTTCAACTGCCCCCTTCAGCCTACTGAATCATGTGAAAAATATTAACAGAATCTTATGTTTCAAATTTTAAGTGTAGTATTCAATTTTTATTTTTTTTTACTTTTTTTTTTTTAGAGTTTGGAACAGATATTATTTATATATTTATTTATTTTGTCTCCATCTTTATTAAATTGGGTATTTCTTATTTACATTACAATTGTTATTCCCTTTCCCGGTTTCCAGGACAACTTCCCCCTAGCCCCTCCCGCTCCCCTTCTATATGGGTGTTCCCCTTCACATCCTCCCCTCATTACCGCCCTCCCCCCATCAATCCCGTTCACTGGGGGTTCAGTCTTGGCAGGACCCAGGGCTTCCCCTTCCACTGGTGCTCTTACTAGGATATTCATTGCTACCTATGAGGTCAGAGTCCAGGGTCAGTCCATGTATAGTCTTTGGGTAGTGGCTTAGTCCCTGCAAGCTCTGGTTGCTTGGCATTATTGTTCATATGGGGTCTCGAGCCCCTTCAAGCTCTTTGAGTCCTTTCTCTGATTCCTTCAACGGGGGTCCCGTTCTCAGTTCAGTAGTTTGCTGCTGGCATTCGTCTATGTATTTGCTGTATTCTGGCTGTGTCTCTCAGGAGAGATCTACATCTGGTTCCTGTCAGCCTGTACTTCTTTGCTTCACCCGTCTTATGTAGTGTGGTGGCTGTATATGTATGGGCCACATGTGGGGCAGGCTCTGAATGGTCATTCCTTCAGTCTCTGTTCTAAAATTTACCTCCGTATCCCCTCCCAAGGATATTCTTGTTCCCCTTTTAAAGAAGGAGTGAAGCATCCGCATTTTGGTCATCCTTCTTGATTTTCATGTGTTCTGTGCATCTAGGGTAATTTGAGCATTTGGGCTAATATCCACTTATCAATGAGTGCATACCATGTGTGTTTTTCTGTGATTGGGTTACCTCACTCAGGATGATATTTTCCAGTTCCATCCATTTGTCTATGAATTTCATAAAGTCATTGTTTTTGATAGCGGAGTAATATTCCATTGTGTAGATGTACCACATTTTCTCTATCCATTCCTCTGTTGAAGGGCATCTGGGTTCTTTCCAGCTTCTGGCTATTATAAATAAGGCTGCTATGAACATAGTGGAGCATGTGTCTTTGTTATATGTTGGGGCATCTTTTGGGTATATACCCAAGAGAGGTATAGCTGGGTCCTCAGGTATTTCAATGTCCAATTTTCTGAGGAACCTCCAGACTGATTTCCAGAATGGTTGTACCAGTCTGCAATCCCACCAACAATGGAGGAGTGTTCCTCTTTCTCCACATCCTCGCCAGTATTTGCTGTCACCTGAGTTTCTGATCTTAGCCATTCTCACTGGTGTGAGGTGAAATCTCAGGGTTGTTTTGATTTGCATTTCCCTTATGACTAAAAATGTTAAACATTTCTTTAGGTGCTTCTCAACCATTCAACATTCCTCAACTGTGAATTCTTTGTTTAGATGTGAACCCCATGTTTTCTTTCTTTTTTTTTTTTTTGGTTCTTTTTTTTTTTCGGAGCTGGGGACCGAACCCAGGGCCTTGCGCTTCCTAGGTAAGCGCTCTACCACTGAGCTAAATCCCCAGCCCCGAACCCCATGTTTTAATAGGGTTATTTGTCTCCCTGCGATCTAACTTCTTGAGTTTTTTGTATATTTTGGATATAAGCCCTCTATCAGTTGTAGGATTGGTAAAGATCTTTTCCCAATCTGTTGGTTGCTGTTTTGTCGTAACAACTATGTCCTCTGCCTTACAGAAGCTTTGTAGCTTTATGAGATCCCATTTGTTGATTCTTGATCTTAGAGCATAAGCCATTGATATTTTGTTCAGGAAATTTTCTCCAGTGCTCATGTGTTCGAGATTCTTACCCGTCTTTTCTTCAATTAGTTTGAGTGTATCTGGTTTGATGTGGAGGTCCTTGATCCGCTTGGACTTCAGCTTTGTACAGGGTGATAAGCATGGATCGATCTGCATTCTTCTACATGCTGACCTCTAGTTGAACCAGCACCATTTGCTAAAAATGCTATCTTTTTTCCATTGAATGGTTTTGACTCCTTTGTCAAAAATCAAGTGACCATAGGTGTGTGGGTTGATTTCTGGATCTTCAATTCTATTCCACTGGTCTATCTGCCTGTCTCTGTACCAATACCATACAGTTTTTATCACTATTGCTCCGTAATACTGCTTGAGTTCAGGGATAGTAATTCCCCTGGAAGTCCTTTTATTGTTGAGGATAGTTTTAGCTATCCTGGGTTTTTTGTTATTTGAGATGAATTTGCAAATTGTTCTGTCTAACTCTCTGAAGAATTGGATTGGAATTTTGATGGGGATTGCATTGAATCTGTAGATCGCTTTTGGTAAAATGGCCATTTTTCCTATATTAATCCTGTCAATCCATAAGCATGGGAGATCTTTCCATCTTCTGAGATCTTCTTCAATTTATTTCTTCAGAGGCTTTAAGTTCTTATAATACAGATCTTTCACTTGCTTGGTTAAAGAAACACCGAGGTATTTTATATTATTTGGGACTATTGTGAAGGGTGCCGTTTCCCTAATTCCTTTCTCAGCCTGTTTATTCTTTGAGTAGAGGAAGGCTACTGATTTATTTGAGTTAACTTTATACCCTAACACTTTGCTGAAGTTGTTTATCAGATTAAGTAGTTCTCCAGTGGAACTTTTGGGGCCACTTAAGTACACTATCACATCATCTGCAAATAGTGATATTTTGATTTCTTCCCTTCCAATTTGTATCCCTTTGACCTCCTTTTGCTGTCTGATTCTTCTGGCTAGGACTTTGAGAATTATATTGAATAAGTAGGGAGAGAGGGGGTAGCCTTATCTAGTCCCTGATTTTAGTGGGATTGATTCATGTTTCTCTCCATTTAGTTTAATATTAGCTACTGGTTTGCTATATATGGCTTTTGCTATGTTTAGGTATGGACCTTGAATTCCTGTTCGTTTCACGACTTTTATCACAAAGGGGTGTTGAATTTTGTCAAATGCTTTCTCAGCATCTAATGAAATGATCATGTGGTTTTGTTCTTTCAGTTTGTCTATATAATGGATTACGTTGATGGTTTTCCTTATATTAAACCATCCCTGCATTCCTGGAATGAAGCCTACTTGATCATGATGGATGATTGTTTTGATGTGCTGTTGGATTCGGTTTGCAAGAATTTTATTGAGTATTTTTGCGTTGATATTCATAAGGGAAATTTGTCTGAAGTTCTCTTTCTTTGTTGGGTCTTTGTGTAGTTTAGGTATAAGAGTAGTTGTGGCTTCATAGAAGGAATTTTGTAGCATTCCATCTGTTTCAATTTTGTGGAATAGTTTGGATAGTATTGGTATGAGGTCCTCTATGAAGATCTGATAGAATTCTGCACTGAACCCATCTGGACCTGGGCTCTTTTTGGTTGGGAGACTTTTAATGACTGCTTCTATTTCTTTAGGAGTTATGGGGTTGTTTAAATGGTTTATCTGTTCCTGATTTAACTTCGGTACCTGGTATCTGTCTAGGACATTGTCCATTTCCTGCAGATTTTCAAGTTTTGTTGAATATAGGCTTTTGTAGTAGGATATGATGATTCCTTGAATTTCCTCTGTTTCTGTTGTTATGTCTCCCTTTTCATTTCTGATTTTGTTAATTTGGACACACTCTCTGTGTCCTCTCGTTAGTCTGGCTAAGGGTTTATATATCCTGTTGATTTTCTCAAAGAACCAGCTTTTCCTTCTTTTGATTCTTTGTATAGTCCTTTTTGTTTCTACTTGGTTGATTTCAGCTCTGAGTTTGATTATTTCCTGCCTTCTACTTCTCCTGGGTATATTTGCTTCTTTTTGTTCTAGAGCTTTTCGGTGTGCTGTCTAGCTGCTGATATATGCTCTCTCCTGTTTCTTTCTGCAGGCACTCAGAGCTATGGGTTTTCCTCTTAGCACCACTTTCATTTTTTCCCATAAGTTTGGGTATGTTGTACCTTCATTTTCATTAAATTCTAAGAAATCTTTAATTTCTTTTTTTATTTCTTCCTTGACCAGGTTATCATTGAGTAGAGCATTTTTCAACTTCCATGTATATGTGGGCATTCTTCCCTTATTGTTATTCAAGACCAGCTTTAACCTGTGGTGGTCTGATAGGACACATGGGATTATTTCTATCTTTCTGTATCTGTTGAGGCCTGTTTTATGACCGATTATATGTTCAATCTTAGAGAAAGTACCATGAGGTGGTGAGAAGAAGGTATATCCTTTTGTTTTAGGATAGAATGTTCTATAAGTATCTGTTAAGTCGATTTGGTTCATGACTTCTCTTAGTCTGTCTATGTCTCTGTTTAATTTCTGTTTCCATGATCTGTCCCTTGATGAGAGTGGGGTGTTGTAATCTCCTACTATTATTGTGTGAGGTGCAATGTGTGCTTTGAGCTTTAGTAAGGTTTCTTTTATGTATGTAGGTGCCCTTGTATATGTAGTATAGATATTTAGGATAGAGGGTTCATCTTGGTGGATTTTTCCTTTGATGAATATGAAGTGTCCTTCCTATCTTTTTTGATGACTTTTGGTTGAAACTCGATTTTATTCAATATTAGAATGGTTACTCCAGCTTGCTTCTTCAGACCATTTGCTTGGAAAGTTGTTTCCAGCTTTTACTCTGAGGTAGTGTTTGTCCTTGTCTCTGAGGTGTGTTTCCTGTAGGCAGCAAAATGCTGTGTCCTCATTGCATATCCAGTTTGTCAATCTGTGTCTTTTTATTGGGGAATTGAGTCCATTGATGTTGAGAGATATTAAGGAATAGTGATTGTTGCTTCCTGTTTCTTCGTATGTGTATGTGAGATTATGTGAGTGCTTGTCTTCTCTTTGTTTTGTTGCAAAATGATTAGTTTCTTGCTTTTTCTAGGGTGTAGCTTGCCTCCTTGTGTTGGGGTTTACCATTTATTATCCTTCTTAGGGCTGGATTTTTAGAAAGGTATTGCATAAATTTGGTCTTGTCATGGATTTCTTGGTTTCTCCATCTATGTTAATTGAGAATTTTGCTGGATACAGTAACCTAGGCTGACATTTGTGTTATCTTAGGGTCTGTATGACATCTGTCCAGAATCGTCTGGCTTTCACAGTCTCTGGTGAGAAGTCTGGTATAATTCTGATAGGTCTGCCTTTATATAATTTTTTTCTTTGTTTTACGTGTTTGGTCTTTTGACTATTATGTGTCGGGAGGAGTTTCTTTTCTGGTCCAATCTATTTGGAGTTCTCTAGGCTTCTTGTATGTTTATGGGCATCTCTCTTTAGGTTAGGGAAGTTTTCTTCTATGATTTTGTTGAAGATATTTACTGGTCCTTTGAGCTGGGAGTCATCACTCTCTTCTATACCTATTATCCTTAGGCCTGATCTTCTCATTGTGTCCTGGATTTCCTGTATGTTTTGGGCCAGTAGCTTTTTCTGGTTTACATTATCTTTGACAGTTGTGTCGATGATTTCTATGGAATCTTCTGCTCCTGAGATTCTCTCTTCTATCTCTTGTATTCTGTTGGTGATGCTTGTATCTACGGCTCCTTGTCTCTTCCTTTGGTTTTCTATATCCAGTGTTGTCTCCCTTTGTGCTTTCTTTATTGCTTCTATTTTCATTTTTAATTCCTTCACCTGTTTGCTTGTGTTTTCCTGTAATACTTTCAGGGAATTTTGTGTTTCCTCTCTATAGGCTTCTGCTTGTTTATTTGTGTTTTCCTGCATTTCTCTAAGGGAGTTCTTTATGTCTTTCTTGAAGTTCTCCATCATCATGATCAAGTATGATTTTAAATCTGAATCTTGCTTTTCTGGTGTGTTTGGATATTCAGTGTTTGCTTTGGTGGGAGAATTGGGCTCCAATGATGCCATGTAGTCTTGGTTTCTGTTGCTTGGGTTCCTGTGCTTGCCTCTTGCCATCAGGTTGTCTCTGGCGTTACCTTGTTCTGCTATTTCTGACAGTGGCTAGACCGTCCTATAGGCCTGTGTGTCAGGAGTGCTGTAGATCCAGTTTCCTGTGTTCTTTCAGCCATTTATGGGAACAGAGTGTTCTGCTTTCAGGTGTGTAGTCTTTCCTGTCTACTGGTCTTCAGCTGTTCCTGTGGGCGTGTATTCTGAGTCCACCAGGCAGGTCACTTGGAGCAGAAAAGTTGGTCTTACCTTTGGTCTCAGGCCTGAAGTTGCTCCTCATGGCTACGTTTCAGCTCTCTGTGAAGGCAGTAACCAGAAGGGCCTTCCCCGCCTTCTCCTGGGACCCTATGCACAGGGGGCCCAGATGGTACTAGGCATTTTCTTCTAGAGTCAGAAATGTGGGCAGAGAGCAGTTTCCTCTGACTTCCCAGGCATGTCTGCCCCTCTGAAGGTCTAGCTCTCCTTCCCACAGGATTTGGGTGCAGGCAGCTCTTTGACCGGGTCCCTTCAGATCCAGGTGCAGTTTTTACTTCAGCGCTCCTACAGCTTGAGTGCCCCTATCTTCCTGTTCCCAGAGGCCCTCATACAGTTTCCTCTTGGGCCAGGGATGTGGGCAAGAGTGGGCTGTACTGGTGGTTTCTCTGTACTGGTGGAAACTTAAGGGTTCTTTGGAAAGTCAGTATTGTTGGATGGTATTTCGCTGGAGCAAATATGTGGAGGAAAATTTTGCTGAAGCAGACACAGGTGGAAGGATGTGCTAGTAAAGCAAACATATAAAAAGACATGGCATGATGAAGGATTATTTTTGCTAATGGCACACATGTATTGGTCCGCCATACATTGCTTAGTTGAGCTGCATTTGTCTGACTCCATAGAGAGAATTGCACCAAAATCTTCTGGTAAGGTGCTGAGGCTTCTTGCTACTTCTGTGGACTTGTGCTGATTGTCAGAGTGATGTCAGCTAAGACACACACACATGCTGTGGCGAGACATATGCTGAGGTGAGACCTGTGGACTGCACATGATGCTTGGAGGGTAAATAGGACTCCCCGGACAGTGATGGACACTGAGCTAGGCTTGCTTTTTTTTTTTTTTTAAATATTATACCCTTTCCCAGTTTCCCCTCCAGAAACCCTCTCTCCCATCCCCCTCTGCATGCTTCTTTGAAGGTGTTCCCTTACCCACCTATCCACTCTCTCCCACCTACCCACCCTGACATTCCCCTATACTGGGGCATTGAGCCTTGACAGGACGAAGGGCCTCTTCTCCCATCGATGCCCAACAAGGCCATCCTCTGCTACATATGTGTGCAAGTGAATTGAGCTGCCACTGCTGACCTGTGAACTGAACTGCTACTTTTCTGACAGTGCAGATGAGATTTGCTCCAAAGAACCTTTCTAAACAGGTCCACTTTTCCCATATTCTTTCTTTCCACTACCTCTGATGGAGTGTGAGCCACAGGGGATGTTAATGAATTTAAGAACCATCATTAAGTGTATGTTTTGAAGAAAGTAAAGCTACAGTGCCTTGCCACTCTCTCCCTTAGCTTCCATATACAAGTAAGGGTGAGGAAAGTCTGTTTTCCTCCCTTCTGCCTGGTGTATTTCGTTTATTTTCTCCAGGCTCACCTACAGCAAACGCAGACCTTCCTTTCTTCTCTGGGGCTACTGCATTGTTATGTATATAGGACTCATTTTAAAATCCACTCATTGACTGGTGGATACAGACTGTCTCTGAATCTTGCTACTCTGAGTACTTCTGCCATGAATCTGGGGATGTAAGTATCTTTCTGATACCATCATTTAATTCTCTTTGGGAATATGTCCAATGGTAGGATTGCTGTATTCTATTATCACATATCCCATGGTAACTCTGCAAATATACTCAACTTTCGACCTAAATGTGGTTCTCACATCTACAGACCTGCATGTGTCTCTCACATCTACAGACCTGCATGTGTCTCTCACATCTACAGACCTGCATGTGTCTCTCACATCTATGACCTGCATGTGTCTCTCACAACTACAGACCTGCATGAGGTTCTCACATCTACAGACCTGCATGTGTCTCTCACAACTACAGACCTGCATGAGGTTCTCACATCTACAGACCTGCATGTTGCTCTCACAGCTACAGACCTGCATGTTGCTCTCACATCTACAACCTGCATGTGTCTCTCACAACTACAGACCTGCATGTGTCTCTCACATCTACAGAACTGAAAGTATAGTTGTCAGGAGCCTCACACTGTCTTTTGTGATGGATGTACCAATTCACTCTGACACTAAAATCCTACAGCAGTGGTTCTCAACCTTCCTAATGCTGCAACCCTCAAATATAGTTCTTGATGTTTGATGGTTTCACCCATAAAATCATTTTATTGCTACTTCATAACTATAATTTTGCTATTGTTATGGATTATAATGTAAAAATATCTGATGTGCAAGATATCTGATATGCAACCCCTAATGGGGTTACAATGCACAGATTGAGAACCACTGCCTTACAACAAGGTTTCTTTGCTGGTATTTATCCTTTGTCTCTCGACAGCCACTATCTTACTAGGTGGGAATATCATCTTAGTGTGGTTTTTGGCTTTGAATTTCCAGGATAATTTTTTATGCTATTTCAAATACTTATTGGCTATTTGTATGTCTTCTTTAGAAATATGTCCTTTTAGGCCTTTTCATTTTAATTCGTTATTTGTGGGGTTGTTGTTGTTATTGGATTGAGTTTGTTATATAGTTTATATTAGTTCTTTATTGGTATAGAATTTGCACATATTTCCCTCACTTTGAGAGTTGTCATAACCTATTGTTCTAATCTTCATGACTAATGGTCACTTAGCCACATCTCATAAATGAAATTTGTGAATGACATTATATAGTTCAGCATGCTTAATTGATATTCCCGGTGTCAGTTTTTTGGCCATTACTAAAATGGAATCAATTAATGAATTAAAATATGACTCATTTGAGAAAGGACTTGAAGCAGATGAAATTCATATCCTATAAAATGGGAAGAGATGGAGGTGAATGCAGAACAAGGGGAAGTAAGATCAGCAGTGGATTCTACAGGAAGTGCATACCGCAGTGCTGCACAGAACCTGAAGTAAAATGGACACTCCCAGTCTGGTTTCCCAACAGAGTGAAGAAGATGGGGCAGTTGAAGGTGTCATGGTGCTTACACATGAAAATGTGGCAGCCAAAATGAAATTAATCAGGAAGATCCAAACCCCTATGTTAAGATCTATGGATGAATGTACTTCACCTTACTCAAATCCAAAGAAGTTTCTCAAACATAATTACAAGATAAATCAGCTTTCAACCTGCATGTGGTTCTCACAGCTAAAGAACTGAAGGTATTTCTAGCCTGTAAACATCTAACATGGAGACTGAATCAACAATCCTTGTGCCTGCATTGGTCTGTGCTAGATCCTCTGCACTTATGTTGTGGGTGTGTAGCTTGGTGTCCATGTGGACTCCTAACAGTGGAAGTCGGAGGTGTCTCTGATTCTTTTGCCTGATCTTGTGACCCTTTTCCTTTTCCTGGGTTGCTGTGTGCAGCCTTGATTTGAGGGTTTGTGTCTGGTCTTCTTGTATCTTGCTATGCCTTGTTTGGTTACAATCCCTGAGAGGCCTGCTCTTCTCTGAAGGGAAACAGAGGCAGGGATATGGGGAAGGGTGGGTATGACAGATAACTGGGAGGAGGGGAGGAAGGGGAAACTGTGGTCAGAATGTATGAATGACATATTATTCACATTATGTGCACATGTGTATGAAATATACACATGTATGGGTTAGGGTTGGAGTGTTACATTATTAGGAATAGGATTAGTGTTTGGTTAGGGTAGGGTGAGTGAAGGTTAGGGTCACGTTATAGTTGGGTTAGGGTTAGGTTTGTTTTATTGTTAAGGCTTAGGGTTAGGGATAGGGTTAGGTTGGTGAGAAAAATATCTCAGGAAGAAACATTCAACCTTTGCATTCTTGGTGCAATGATGCCAGTTAGCTGGGCTTGAAAACTCAGCCATGGTTAATAAGAGCTCTGCAGCATTGATATTAACTCTTCCAGGAAATATTTTCCCAGAGTCAGCTGTAGAAACTGTTGTTCAGTGGCTCAAGCATCTCATACTGGCTGACAACATTGGTTCTCATCATCAGCACCAGCACCAGCACCAGCATCAGCACCAGCATCAGCACCAGCACCAGCACCAGCATCAGCATCAGCATCAGCATCAGCATCAGCATCAGCACTACCACATCATCATGATCCCCCCATAATCACCACTTCTTGTCATCACCACCATGTTAATTACCATCATTTTGTCATCACCACCACCTTCATCACTGTAATAATTACTGCCATTGCCACCGTTGTTTCATTATCACCACCAGGTATTCAGCATCACTGTTTTTTTTTTTTACCATATCACCATTACCACCCCAATCACTGCCATTAACAATATTATCACCATTATAATCATTATCAATGGCATAATCATCAGTGCTGTGAGCACCATCATTACATCATTGTCTCCAATACCAGTGCCACTGTGACCACCATCATAGTCTTCTTCACCTGCAGCGATCCTGTACAGACGTTGATGTGAATGTGCATTGATGGGTTGCTAAAAAAGCTGATCATAAAAGCAAGCACCCTTGCAGCCAGTCTGTGGTCCAGACAGTTTTACATACTCTTGGCTTGTAGCTGACCTAGTATCTCATGGTTTGTCAGTGGGCTCTGCATGGCTAAGTCTGAGTTTCGTGGCCCATTTATCTTTCCCACATGAACCCATATGCTGACAGCTAGCTGAATGAAGGAGAAGTTTCTGGGGCTTTCAAACAGTAGGTGGTAAATGATTGATAGCTGCTCCTCTGGACCCAAAGCTGTGGCTCTGCTTCAGAGAGGCACACAGCATGCACTATGCTGCATTCTGGACCAAATATGTAGTTGTACACACACACACACACACACACACACACACACACTCACACACACACACACACACACACACACACACACACACACACACACACACACACACACACACACACACACACTTACAGCTAGAGAACATGATTACTAATTTCTCCCTGGAGAAAACGAAGGAAAAGAAGAACAGTGAGGGATTTAGTTTGGCTATAGATCTTGATCCATTTTTCATGAAGAGTTAAAGCCATAGTTCCCCAGGTCCCTGCAAGACCCTGCCTTTGAATGCACCATGTCAGCAAGCTGGATAAGAAAGAAGGGAAGTAGCTTCATGATTTCCTTTTTATGAGACAAAATCCAGGGTAACTTTAGATGGCCATCTGTATTTCAGAAACCTGGATATTACGTCAATATGAAAATACAGTAAAAACTGATCTTCCTGAGAGATGGAGAGAAGTAGAAAGAGTCCCGAGAGGGAAGGTGGATGGAATCTTGTCCCTTCTCTGCTAGTAAGTAGTCCTTGGAGTGAGTGAGTGATTTGGATCAGAATTCTTTCATTAGGCACTCAGACCATGTCTGTTAAAAGATAATTCAGAGGCCAGGGTGGCCCCAATAGGCCATGGATGTGACTGAGAAAATAGATGTAATACTGCTTATTTCACCTAGCACGACTCAACCCTGAGGATGCCATCTTCCAACCTGGAGGACAAGTAGGTTACAACTCCTTTCACTACCTTACCCTGCTTTGGATGTAGGTATCTGCTGGCTTCAGCATTTGATGGGAACCACAGAATAGGCTCAGACTAGGACCAACTACATCTGCCTCAGCCTAACTGGTATCCCCTGTGACTTTCTGGTCTCATCACAGGAGTGCTGGCCGAAGCCTCAGCCTCTTCTTAATTCATCATTGAATTGGCGTCAGTTCCAGAATTCTGCATTCTAGACAAAAGAAATTTAGCCTATGTTTGCTAGTAAGTGAACAGATTCCCACTTAGATGTATATCTATATACATGTACATATATATGTATACACACATTACCGATCTATCTCTATCTACATCTATATATACATCTATCTCTATCTGATCAATCTCCATCTCTATATAATCTCTTTGTCTCTCTATCTATCTATCTATCTATCTATCTATCTATCTAGAAGAATAGTGAGGGTTAGATAGATGGATGGATGGATAGATAGATAGATAGATAGATATAGATAGATAGAATGAGAGAATTTACTAATAAATGTGAATTTTCCTTGACTGATGTATAGATGTCACTATAGATGGTTGTGACATTACTCCATCTCTCCATGCTTTCCATATTTCCTCATTGATTCACTCTGGATAACACACAATATAAGAATAGAAGTGAGAACCTCAAGTTTCCCAGGTCTAGATAGGATGGGTAATATAGGTGTGTTCCTATTGAATACCTGCACCTGCTGGGCACTGAGAATAGTACAAAGGTGCTGTGATGAGCAGAGATGAAGCTCTTGAGAAGGAGGGTGATACAGTTAATGATTTTAAGTCACAGTAGCTGCTACAGTACCAACTAATCTCATTCACAAAATGATTCCACACACTATTATTTGGAGAAGATGTAGAATATTTCCTGACAAATAAGAAATACCCAGTGTGATGAAGAGTCCATGTTCTGGGTGCTGGCAGCCACCACTTACTCTAGTGATGCTGGAGTTTGAGTGAGAGCTTTGAGCACTCTCATGCTGCTCTCAGGGACTCTGTGCGTGCCCCCGCCCAGGCTTTAAGCTAGGCTACAGGCTGGGACTGAGGAGGCTCACCCAGCCTCTGATTCTGCACAGCTTATTTAGGCCTAGGCTTAGCATCCCTGTGGCTGGGTCTGCAGACTCCAGTGCTAGGGCAAAGATGTTCCTAACACTAAAGAAATCGTGTACTTCATAACAATGTTATATGAGAAATTATGGAACAAATATTCAGGTGGCGGCTCTGTATGTGCACTTATGCATTCATATGTCTGTGTATATGAGAAATGGAGAGGACAGGAGTGAGATGTAAGGAAGAGCATCCTGCCTCTCTCCCAGGAAGAGCCTCCCTCTTCCCTCAGGGCTTTCACTTTAAGAAAGACAGTTTGGGTCTTTCAATTAAAGGGTTGTTCCAGATAATGTTATTCTAACACTCCCTGTTGAGTCTGGAGAAGCAGGAATCATGAGATGCTCTACTTTTTATGTGATCCTAAGAAAGAAGACACCTTGTCAAACTGTTTGCTGTCTTTATCTTTGAGGCAGTTTCTGATTCAGAGATATCAAAATATGAAATAATGTATCCCAGCACATGATTGCTGCTGACAGTGGAAAGACTTAACTTATAGATTGAATAGATATATAGACACACAGACATAAAGGCTAGTACATGAACAGGTAACAGATGATTATCGATAGATCAGAAATATATAGCTGTGTGGACAAACAGCTATGTCCACAGATAGGTCACTAGACATAGTTCCCATGGAACTCAGAGAAGCTGGTCTCCTCCTCCTTCACCGATGGCATGTATATGGATTCTAAAAACCATTTCCAAATAACCATTCACAGATGGGTAGCTCTGGCCTGTCCCATCTGTGCCCCTGTAATCTTCCATCTTGGGCCTTCTCAAGGCTGTATCGTCAGAGCGAAAGGCTACCTGTATGTGTTAGTAGCACTAAAACATTGCTTGACAGTGAACCTGACAGCCAAACCACTGTATCCAAATTGAATCACATCAGCTCATAGAGGTCCTCAAATTTCTCTGAGGAGCATAGGTACCAATGTTACAAAGCAGAAAGATGTGAAGCACCTGATTGCACAGCACATCTACCCTTCCCAAAGGTCTTTCCACGAGGCTCATCTGACCTCTCTTTCCCCACATGGTCTCTTTCTTAGCTGTGTTCTAGATTTCTGTGTCTTTCTTTTCTCCTTTTGAGACAGGGCTTCATGCAGCTGGGAATACAGCCCACATAGGCTTTGAACCTCTGATCCTCCTGTCTGCCTCTTGAATGCTGTGATTACAGTCATGTGCAACCATGGTCAGTATTTATGATTCTGGAGATCAAGGCACGCTAGGCCCAACTCTACCAACCAGACTATATTTTCCAGTTTCCAAGTGGCTTTCAATACTGATTGCTGGTGTCCTGGCTGGCAGCGGAAATGAAAGGGCTCTGTATTCACTTTTCTCCATTGTGGTTCTAGCTGGTGTCATGCACTGGGTCTAAATCTCCTTAGAGCTTCCAGGACTTACAGCATGCAGTGGGGCCCAGGTAAATTACTGAAGCTAGGATTACCATTGAGGCAGGCAGGAAGTAGTTGGTTTCACTGCTAATACTATAGACTCAAACAAAAGCAACCGCTCAAACTACAGAACTCCGAAGACCAGAGATAACTTTAAATCAGGAAACGATCATTAGATGCTCTGAGTGTGTCAAGCAGCATTGACTCTGGGCTTTAGGATGAAGAGAGAGAATTCTAGATGTAATCTCACATGGCCTATATGTGAGGTGTGTTTTGAACTTGTCCCAAGTGCAGATGAGAAGAAGTCAATATTGGACTGTTGGTACCTTACCAGAGACGAGAACACTGAGCAGTGTTGCCAGTTGAGTGTGATGCAGGCTGGAGCACAGTTGGAAGGTGGTGGAATAAACTGGAGATGGAGGTCTTTCTTCTGCCCCCTTCTCCAGTCCACATTCTTCAGAGACCGCAGACAGATTGTACTTGCTCTCAGGACACCTGCCACTCACCCACAAGCAGTAAACACTCTAAAGGTAGGAAGGGGCCGGGTTTTAGTTGTTCAGACTCCAACACCCTCTTTTTACACTATCGTCACTCTGACCGACAGAGAGGTGAGCAGGGGCATGAGGCTCACTGGACCAGGGTACTGCTGGTTAGTGGAACAGCAGAGTGAAGGTGGATAGTCTTCATCCCTAACAGTCATTCCCGCTCTCTCCCTCCTCTCATGGTGGTCTTGGGAGCTTTTCATCTCAGTGGGTACTGTACAAAGTGGGAAAAGTGAGCAGCAGCCAATGGGCAAACTGACCAGCCTGAGAATTTGGCTTTTAATCTGTGACTTGTGCCAAGTACTGTCCATTCGAGGAATGCCCATACAATTGTGGCTTCCTCTGATAAGATCCCAATCTGCTCTCATATTCCAGATAGCCGAGAATGTCAACTAAAGCAAAGTGGCCAAGGACAGGATGCCTTGCCTGACAGCAGTGGCAGGAGAGATTATAAGAAACAATAGTCATGTCTAGCACCTACCAGCTCCTCAATGGTTCTGTGGGGGACACATCTTTGCAGAACTACATGACTAGAGTTGTAGCTCTTGTGAAATCCCTTTACACCTGTCTCTTTCAGGCAGACTAAGGCAGGGAGCTCCAGGAAAGACCTCATCTGAGGTGTCTGCAGCATGTAAGGAGATAAAAATGGGGACTTTTGGCTCCACTCTTAAGTTATCAAGGGCAAGAAACCCATATTCTAGAGGTAGGCATGGCTTTGGCTTTTTCTTGCTTATGACTTAGCTCTGGGGTCTGCAGTGTTGCTCTAAGTAGTCAGGAGCTGAATTGTGGGTACAGCCTACGTCCCAGAAGATTATGAGGGTATCAGGACAGCCTGAGTGAATTGTTACCTGTCAGTAAATCACAGTTCCTTAATTGGAATTTAAACTCAAACCCAGTGTATGTTGCTTATAAACTGATAAAATTAAAGATGGAGAAGACCTCAAAGGCAGGATTGTGTGCGTGCATGCAGGAGAGATCACGGAGTTCATGTCATACACAGTAGACATCAAAGCAGAGCAGTGACTGAACAAAGGCAGTGATTTTACATTGTAAAGGGTTCCATTCATAACAAAGATGTATAATTGCTATCACCTTTTACACACTGAATTATACTGTCTTTAAATCGCTAAATTAATGTCAGCAATTTCGAAGAGATGGACAGAAACAAAATGAAGTGGGAGACTTGATGTATGCCTGTTTCTGACAGGTCATTCAAGCAGACTGTAAACAAAGCTAGAGAGGAAAGGAACAAAGGAATTAGAAATGATTTCATACAGAAGGAGGTATCTTTGGGAAAGTGTACCTTGCCCTCGATATCCAGGGGAAGGATAGATATGCACCAAGGAAATGCACTGAGTTCTATGCTGTAAATAAAAATCTCAAGGCAGCCTGGATTCTAAGGGTCCAGGCCCCAGCCAGAGAGAGAAAAGAAAGGAATGCAGGATCCAAGAAAGAGGAAAATCTGGGATGCTTGGTGGGGAAAGGGATTGCATACAAACATGATGGCTGTGCTCGCTTTGGTAGCACATATACAAACGTGAAGGCCAGAGTTCCAAACCTCAGTGCCCATGTAAAGCTGGAAACAGCAGCTTGCATCAGAAGCACAGTTACTACTACAACATTGGAGATAGGGATGGGGGAAGCCAGGGAAGCTTGTGAACCAGCTAGCTGCTGAGCTCAGTGACAAACAACAGCAACAACAAAAAACCCTGTCTCAAACAAGATGGAAGGGGAAGACTCGTATCCAGTGCTGTCCTCTAGCTTTCTCACATGCTGTGACATGCAGTCACACAGACACACACACACACACACACACACAGAGAGAGAGAGAGAGAGAGAGAGAGACAGAGACAGAGACAGAGACAGAGACAGAGACAGACAAGTAGAGACAGAGACACGGAAACATAGATAAAGATAGAAAGACCAGAGAAAGACTTTCTTGTAAAATCTAAAATAAGACAAAATTGAATTGCAGACCTCTGAGCTACCATGACATTGCATGTTGACAGCACTATGGTATTACCTCTTACATGTCTTCTCTGTCCTCTGTGACTTAACAGTGTTACTTGCCCTCTTGTGGCATCCTTCCCTTAGAATCAGAACATTCCTCCCTGGAAGAAGACTAGTTAAGATTTAGGAAGGAGACACAACTCAGAAGTCTCAGGAAATTCCTAAAACAGTACTCACAAAGCCTCTTGCTAAGGTTAAACAAGCAGTAGCCATTGCTAGGTGAAGGCTTTATTGGGCTTTATTGGAGATTGGCTCAATTGCCTGCAAGCAATGCAGGGAGACTTGGTAAGGCTGGTTTTGTGAGTCACATTCCATGCTGGTGGCATGTTTGGTGATGTGGCTGCTTTTGAGTCACCCATGTTCTTGCAAGTGTCCTTTTAGCCTTTCTCCTCTAACCACAATAAAGTCATTGATCCAGTAAGCCTGCTAGGTAGAGTAAGTTCTTTGATTTGTTGTTGGTGCCTTATCTGTAGTGAGCAGATGTTAGTTCATGTCTCCCCAGGAAGAGTCCCAGAACACTTAATAAATAGGCATAATGCACTCCTCCCTCCCCTTGAGCTTAGAATGGCACTGAAGCCTGCTTTGACCAACATGACATACGGTAATGATATGGTATAACCTCTAGAGCTGAACCTCAGAGATCTACAACTTCTGTCTTTGTTTCCAGAACCCATGCTCTCTGATCCACATGTTGTGAGAAGATACTCAGCCTGCCACACAGACAGTCAAACTCACAAAGCACTGCCCGCAGAGGAGCTATGGGCAGCTTCGGTGTCACCAGGGGCCTAAGCTTCACTAGGACGGAGCAGTTACCAGCTGAGCACTGCCCGAATTCCCAACTATGACTGTGAATATGACTGTGTCCTGTCACCCCTGGAGTGCTTACGTGGGCTGGGTTTTCCCTTTCTTCATAGAGATGGCAGCTAAATGCAGGGTTTCTGCAGGCCGGGCATGAAGGGTGAAGGAGAGACCCTAGCAAAAACATCATGCCCTATGCAGAGTCCCGACTGGAATGGTTCGTTGCTTGAGTTCTCATCTGGGCTTTTTCCTCCTTTGTTATCATTTGAGAATCTCATGGTGAATATAAAGTGTTTTGATAAAATTTTACTACCATTTCCTCTCTTATCCTCCTGTCCACTTCCCCCTTCTAATTTCATGTCCTCATTTTTAAAAAACTCACTGAGTCCATTTGATGCCGTCAGCATGTGTGTGTGTGTGTGTGTGTGTGTGTGTGTGTGTGTGTGTGTGTGTTGTGAGCATAGGGCCATCTACTGAAGCACAGGTCACCTTTCACACCTAGCATCCCTGAAAGAAAACCAGCTACCCTCCCACAGTAACTATCAACTACCAATGGCTGCTCAGCTAGAGGTGGAGCCTGAAACCAGCTGCCCCTCCCACAGTAACTACCAACTGCCAATGGCTGCTCAGCTAGAGGTGGAGCCTGAAACCAGCTGCCCCTCCCACAGTAATTATCAACTGCCAATGGCTGCTCAGCTAATGGAGCCTGAAACCAGCTGCCCCTCCCACAGTAATTATCAACTGCCAATGGCTGCTCAGCTAGGATGGAGCCTGAAACCAGCTGCCCCTCCCACAGTAATTATCAACTGCCAATGGCTGCTCAGCTAGAGGTGGAGCCTGAAACCAGCTGCCCCTCCCACAGTAATTATCAACTGCCAATGGCTGCTCAGCTAGAGGTGGAGCCTGAAACCAGCTGCCCCTCCCACAGTAATTATCAACTGCCAATGGCTGCTCAGCTAGAGGTGGAGCCTGAAACCAGCTGCCCCTCCCACAGTAATTATCAACTGCCAATGGCTGCTCAGCTAGAGGTGAGCCTGTGGCCACGTTGCTCCATACTGGGACTTTTTCTAGGTTGAGCTCCCCAGGGCTTGTGTGTTTTGTCACAGCTGCTGTGAGCTCATATGTGCACCTGCCTTGTTGTGACACATGGCACCAATTAGGACTGCTCATGCTCTTTTCATGTTGACAAGTTCCTCCTGGATGCTGTAAGGGGCATTGTCACGCAGTATAACTATGATGGGAACCTTTTCCCTGAATCCCTGAGTCTCGACGCATGTAGGTAGGCTCTGCCTAGCCTGCCAGGTACTACTGTCTTGACTTCATCAACAAGCAAGAGGAAGGCCAACTTCATAGACACTTACGCCCTTCTTCATAGATGGATCAAGTAGCCATTCTGTGGGATCTTCTAGCTTACAAGTTTGTCTATTACAATTACATAGCTAAGGGCCAGGGAAATGAAAACTGGGTAGGCCATGGCTACAGCAGAGCCACTGGATGAGGCTGGACACCGGTTATTAGCAGTTAGCTCATCCCTTCTAAGCAAATTATCCATGATGGCCCATCAACAACCTGGGTCCCTGTCATAGTTTCTGTTGCTGTGATTAAATATCATGACAAAAGCAACTTAGTTGGAAAAGGTTTATTTGGTTGACAATCCTAGGTTCCAGTCTGTCAGTACAGGGAAGTCAAGGAAGCAGGAATGTGGAGCATCTAGTCACAGCCAGTCAGGAGCAGAGAGAGAGTTTGTCCTCAGCTAACTTTGTCCCTTTTGTATGGAGTCCTGGACCCACATCCAAGGTGTGCATGTGTGTGTGTGTGTGTGTGTGTGTGTGTGTGTGTGTGTGTGTATGTGTGATGTATGATATGGGGGGTGCCCCCTCCTTAGAGGAGAAGGGGGAGGGGAAATGGGGAGCATCTGAGGAGGGGGGATGATGTTGGAATATAAAGTAAATATATTTTTAAAAGATAATCTCCAACAAACACTCCCCACTTAGATTCTTCTTAGGTGATTCTAACTTATGTCAAGCTGATAAAACTAACCACTACAGAACCCACATCAAATCAGACCTGGGTTCCACATTCCTCAGATGTGTTGGCACCTGCTGTTTTCTAACTTAAGTTACAAGAACTGAATGTTCCTTCCAGAGAAGTTCTAAAAATTTTGTATGTGTATCAGTGGCAAACTCTTCAATGTTGTCCCCTGGATAACCAGGCTCTGCTCAGTGCATGAGGTCTGGGTTTGAAAACTGTGCAGAAGAAGCTATGCTCTGTTGTGGATATCCACTTTCAGCTAAAAAGCAACTATAGCTAAGGAATAGGAAAATTTAATTTTCTGGGTATAAAATAAGTATACAAAAGTGAGAGCATACCTATAGAATAAAAATAGTTAACTAGACATGTAATTGGAAAAAGAGTCCATTTTCAGTAGAACAACAGAAACCTCCAGTTGTCCTTTCAGACCTTTAAATACTACTGATGGAAGGTGCTGTCCAGCTGCAGTGATGAGAAAGGGTGGTCTTTCTCCTTCAGCTAAATCTTCCAGGGAACACCCTCACCCTCATACACATGCCGCTGAACAGGCTTATAGATATCTTAGTTGAGCCCAGATCCATTTACACTAGTCACCAAGAGTAACCATCATACACTGAAGCTTCACGTGACAAAGAGTGTGGCCAAGTCTTGTGAGAGGAGATTTCATTGAATTTTCTGGGCAACGATAAGCACAGGTGTCCCCATCAAAGACAAGAAGAGCTATCGGGGAAAAGAACGGCATGCTGGAAGCTCAACCATGGAAAGTCAGTGTTGGGGCTCTGAGTACTATTCAGCTGGCTTTGAGGTAGAGGAACAGGAGCCTAGAATCTCTGGAGGAAACATAGCCCAACACCTCAGTCTTAGGAATTCTGACCTCAATCCTAATTAGGATTGCTGATTTTCCTTTGGAAGATGAGTGAAAAGATGGCGATATCTGAGAGGGAGGAAGGACTTCACAATCTTCTGAGAAGCTGTTCTGGTAAAATGTGTCAAATTGAAAAACCGACCTAGTAAGTCCACTCCTAAAAGTTATCTCAGGGGGTCAAATGTAGGTACAAGCAAAAACTCATCTTAAATTGTATGTTCATGGCCAAGATTTAAAGAACCTCAAAGCACCATGGTGAAAAATAAAGTCAGTGATTTAGAATAAATGCAGACAACAAAATGGAGACACTTGTCTGCTTCTACTGGCGTCGTCCAAGAGACCATGATGTGTGTGTGTGTGTGTGTGTGTGTGTGTGTGTGTGTGTGTGTGTGTGTGTGTTTATGTGTGTGTGTGATATATCAGTGAACAGGAGATTACAAGGGGGAAAAACCCACAATAGTGATTATAATACTAACTCGAAAAAGTCTGAAAAATATTCACACATGTGCTAATAGAATTCTTTTTCTTGTTAGGTCATGATTTAAGGGTGATTTTGCCTTCGGTTTTAGTGTGTGCCTGACTCCTTTCTTTGCACCAAATTTGGGCAATATCCATGGTTCACAGGGTTGATAAAGACATGGTCATTTCTGCAAAGAGCACAAAAATCAAAATTAGTTACATGATGGAGTACACAATGAACAGATTAAGCACTTCACACATACACTCACCTACATTCATGCATACATGCACACACATGAAATGCATGTGTCAGCAGAGGCCTGATAAAAATTTTGAGTCTCACGAGTAGTACAGAACTGGAATGTGTTTTCCTTTCTTCTGCTGTGCTACTGAGGGGTTCCTTCACTGGATTATAACTGCTGTCTCTAAAAGCAAGTGTATTATCCAGAGACTCTAAAATGTTCACACAACTGCCTTTCTGTCTTGCTTCATGTGTGAGTGGTAGATTACTGATAGCTTTGCTTGTTTAGGTCACAGCCACCAAGGTGGCTCCACTGGGAGAGTCGCCTGAGTAAGTATTTTTGGCAACTGCGGTGTCCAGCAAGGAGAAGGCTTGGTCCCTCTGCCAAATGAAAGGCCAACATCTTGTCTACCACTTGGATAGAATCCCACCGAGAACTTTAAGACTATTTTAACTTGATTAATTTCTCCAATTTATAAAGCTGGAAAGATTTTTTTAAAGCACAATTGCATTATCTCATGGAGCTGTTATAGATTTGGACCACCGATCTGCATTAAAATAGCCATAATTAGAGGAAGCAGCATCTTAGTCATAGGGACCCTGGTCTCTAGCCATTGAGCTGCTATCTAGACACTTTATCTTCAGTGGGGACACAGTGTTCTGCTCATTCAGATATATCCATTCATCAAAGCAGAGATGAAACTCAACTTCAAAAAGTGACCTTGTAGTTGGGAGTTGGCGTCTCAGCCAGCAGGAAGTAGAGGGTATTGCCTGAGAGCTGGGGAGGCCTTGCAGGGAGTCCCTGAGACAATGCCAAAATTTGAGAAAACAAATCTTGCTTGTGTGGCTTCAGGGTCACCCATGTTTCTCCTGATATCCTCAAAGCAATTGTTGTCCTTTCTAAATCTGATGCCTGAATTTATATAGAAGAGCCTTTCCCGCTGACGTTAATATATGAATGGTTTCAAAGCAGGTGACATGGGCAGTTATGCTCAGAATGGGTATGAGTGACCCATGTCTGGACTTTTGCATAACTGAAGGGTTTGGGTTGTCTGAATGTCACTACTTTGTTAGAAGAAATTGGCTAACCTCAGTTTGCTCTAGTCACTTGGATGACTGACAAAGCTAAGCACAATACTGAGCAAAGTCAGGTGGCTACCATTGTCCATTTATGCCCCAGTTCTAAGGCAATGGCAGCAGTCTTAAAATGTAGACTTGAGTGTCAAGCACAGGTTCCATAAATAAGAAACCAGCAGATAAGCAATGCCAGCACAGTTGTAGGGACTTTTCTTAGGCTCTACTTATGTATAATGCAGATGTCAGGGCCAGGACTGTATGTTGTCCAGTATGCACTGCTGGGCTCATTCACTAGCATGACGTATAACTAGATGTGATGTCACTGCCTCAGCTGTACAGAGGTTGAGGCAGGGGGATTACAAGCTTAAAATCATCTCTGCTTACATATCAAGACTGCACTTCAAAACAAAACCAGAACAAAAGTAAAACCAGACAAATAGCAAGCACTGAAAAACAAAGACAGGCAACCCCACCTCACCTCAGCCCTGTGTCTCAGATGTCTAGCCATGGGGCTCCCTGGTTGTGAGATGAATCTTGGGATACAGCACTGTTCTTTATGTGTCCAAGCTCCTACTCATTTCTGTCAAACAACCAGGCCTCCACAATAAAATCCTGCTTTTCCAAACCCCTGTGGCCATGGTCCTGCTCAACAGTTTCAAATGTTTTTTTTTTTAATTTCAAAGCAAATGAGCACATTTCTGCTTTATATGTGGCCCCACCATAGTAACACTAGAAAAGCATAAAACAAGAAACCCTAAACCTTAGAGAACCACCAGATCTAATGCTTATTTTGAGATTTTCAAGGGGATTTGAATGTGACATTGAGTATCAGCAGGAAACTGGTGTTACTATTTAAAAATTTCAGTAGGATAGTAATCCTGTAATGTGGAGCTTCTGAAAATCACTCTGGAGCTGAGGTATTATTTTTAAAGACCACAGTCATTTCCAAGCCCTGGAAGTGGGGTGAGGCACAGTGACAGGCACCAAGGACACATGCACTGGGATGTGCCAGCCTCCTGGAGTCTCCCTGTAGAGGCAGGCAGTGCCCAACTGTGTGATGGGGAGTAAATCCTGCAGAGGCCAGACACCATTCCAGACAGAGACATTGCTTGGCATCTAAGAGTTGAATTTCTGGGCAGCTCGGGCTGCTGGGAAACCCCTCTGCTGAGCTGGAACCTGCCTTCCCTTGGTTGCCTCTGCTGCATCCAACTATGTACTCTTTCCCTCTTCCTCTTTGTCTTCCTCTCTCTTCCTCTCCCTCTCCCGCCCCTCCCCCTCCCCTCCCCCTCTCCCTCTCCCTCCTTCTCCCTTCCTCCCCTCGCCTTCTCCTCTCCCTTCCCTCCTCTGTTCCCCTCTTCTGCTTTTTGAGCAGGGCCTTCTCTGTCTTTGTGTCATAGCTTCTCTCCACGTAAACCATCCTTTCTTATTTAATTGCTTCTTAGTACTTGACATGGTTGGCACAGTCACAGCCCATGGTACTCTGGACACTTGCTAGGTAGGGAGGCTTCTCAGAATTGAAATTCACTGCAGCTGTCCTGTCTTCCCAACTCTGAGGAGAGAGCTGTCAGCACTATTCTGTGCCCATTCAGGCTGCCCTTCTGCTGATCTGCTTTTTCCAGGACATCCCTGAGGAAAGACTAGAAATTCACAGAGGGCTCTCATCCCTTGTGATAGTATCAGATTCAGATCATAAAGTAGGAAGCCTTGTTGTGATTTTGTAATGAGGAGTCAAGATGTTGTTCCCCAGATCCCTTGCCTTGCTGCAAAGGTCCCTGTTCATGTGACCTGAGATCAAAGAGACAGGTAGGCCCTGCTCATCGACAGCCCTGCTGCATCCCTGCCCTGAAGCTGCCTAGAGATGACAAGTATGCTTGCATCAATGGAGTGTTAGTTATGCATGTAGATGTTGTATAGATATCTTGATTGCTTTTCTATTGATGTGAGAAGACATCATGACCAAGGCAACTTGGAAACAACAAATAAACAAAGGAAGAGCTTATTGAGGACTTATAGTTGCCCAGGGTGAGACCATGGCCATCGTAGCAGGAGCACGGCAACAGGCAGGCAGGCGTGGTGCTGGAGCAGTGATTGAAAGCTTATATTCTTACCCCAAAGTGAAGGTAGGATGTGTGGAGAGGGGCAGAGAGAGATGCAGAGAGGGAGAGGGAGAGGGAGAGGGAGAGGGAGAAAACTGTCATGGTACATGGACTTTTGAAAGGTCAAAGCCCACCTGCAATGACACACATCATGCAACAAGTACTAATCCTTGGCAAATTCTTCTACCAACTGCTCAGGTAAGTAACCCACACTCCTGTAAGTAACTCAAGTAAACTTATTAGTTCACCAAGTTGAACTTCAGGGATGTCATTACTTTGGTCTGTCATTGGGTTCCTTATCCAGGAGAAGAGGTTTACTCAAGTCTCCCTAGGAATTACATCATACACAACACATCTGCTCTGTGGTTTCCATGCAGTGCCCTGACCTAACATGTCATTACAAACAACGGACAGCAAAACAGACAAACACTGGGTTTAGAGCAGTAACTCCACATAAGTTTCAATTGGATACAGAAGTCAGTGAATTTAGAGATGCTGCGGACCATATGGTATTACAGAGAAATCAATACAGTTTCCAGCCTCAGACAGGTCACTCACTATCTGGTTTGTAGACACTGCCTAGCTGTGGGCAAAGGGGATCACCCACCAGCTGAGGGTGGCTTAGAGTGCATGCTCTGTATCTCTGAAGGAAGATCTCAGGTGCTTCACCCAGTGAAGATGACGGCAGAATGAGCAGAGGTAGAAGACAAGGGCTCAGACATATCCAAAGCCCCCAGAAGAGCATGTCAAGGTTGATCAGCAGTGGGGAGCTTAAGGAGTTTAGTTCAATCTTTGTTGTGGATTAGGCTGGTGCATTGGGTCCCCAGAGCATGGGGTCCCCAGAATCACCAGCTCCCTATGCACATACCAAGCATATATCTAGGACTTTCTTACCTGGACTAAGACCAGCAACATTCAAGGGGAAACTTTGCCCAGTTCTATCTTCCCAGGAATGGTTCCAGGGAACTAGGGGTGACATTACCAGCATCTGCTTGCAATAGATGACAGAAAAGGGGGATCTGGGCAGCCATTCCTGTTGGTCAGAGGGATCTGTGAGGACTGGCCAGAGGGGATATAAATGGGAGCCTGGGACTGTGAGAAGAAGATAACAACTGTTTGCTTCTCATTCCCATCAATGCTGCCTGAGAAATTAACTACGCCTGTCTATTTGTTTTACTGTGACTATTCGTCCCAGGGCTAGCTCCCTGGGCTCTCTTAAGGGCCTATTGGTTCCTGTGCAAACCCCCTGAGTTCATGTCCCACAGTCTGGTCCCAAAAGGACAATGTATGGTTCTCTTGGAGCCCTTCGAATTGTTTACTCATCTCCCAGTCAGTGCATTGTGCTGATGGTTAAAATCTGTATGCTACAATGACATGTATGTACAACATACCATAACGAAACCTGTACTCTGTATGCTGCTTTAGCTCCCTTTCTTACTTATTATAGTGTCAGAAATACCCAAGAAAAAGGTGCTGGAAGGACTTGGGCTCACAGTTCAAGGAAGCAGTTGGTGGGGGGGGGGCAAGGCCGACTATCACATTGTATCTGCAGTTGGGAGCAAATAGAGATGAATACTCATCCTCAGTTTATTTCCAACTTTTAAGAAAAAATCAAATCCAGGACTCTTACCCACAGAATGGCACCACTTACATTTAAGGAGGGTCTTCTTTAAGTTACCTACTTTAGAGACTCTTATAGTCCTTCTAGAGGCTAGTATATCAACACACTACATAGAATATCAATCCGTATGTGAACACACATGCTGATGACAACCAGAAATTTCGGATAGATCTCATTCCCCTAACTGTGTCCTAAAGACTGGACACTGGGCCACTCAGGGGAAAGGTAGGGAGTACACAAGACCTGAGAGCAGGCCAAACAAACCCAGAAGGGCAGGACCCAGACAGGGTGAGGTGACACAAAGTTGGCGAAGCCAGGAGGTCTCTGTGTAGAAAGGGCAGGGCTTCCAGCACCTGCAGGAGAGCTCGTCCCTCAGTCTCTTGTCATAGAGCTCTGTTGCTGTGAAGAGACACCAGGGACACAGCAACGCTTACAGAGGAAAACGTTTCATTGCGCCTGGCTCACTGACTCAGAGACTTGGTCCATTTTCAGTGTGGTGGGAAGCATGGGTACATAGGCAGACATGGTGCTTTAGAAAGAGCTAAGAGCTCTGCATCTGGATCCACAGGCAGCAGGAAAAGTGAGACACTGGGTTGGGCTTGAGCATTTGAAAGCCCACTCCCACAGTAACCACTTTCTCCAACAAGGCCACACCTCCTAATAGTGCCACTCCCTGGTGAGTAAACATTCAAATACATGAGCTTATGGGGGCCATATTCAAACCATTACAGGCTCCATGAGGCCAGAACCTTTCTAAACAATTCTGTCTCACTCTTGAGAATGAGAGGAGAGTGTAGAACAGAACTTCAAACAGAAAGATTCAGTCAGCACAATACTAAAAAAGGAGTGACAGGTCCAGCGGGTGTGGGCTGTGGCAGAGAAGGGGTTTATAATGCCAGGTAAGTGATGTCTTGTTCCCCCAAAGGAAAAAGGAGAACATCCTAAAATTGGTCATGACTTAAGTGTGTTCCTTAAATCCATATTTGAAAATGTCATTTCCACATAACTGGGTGCTTGGAGAGGGGATGACATCCTGGGGATACAGTTCCCAGGGGTGACAATACTCTTGCTCTCTTGCTACACTGAGTCGTAACACCATGAGCTGGTCTCCACCATGTCAACCTGTGGCAAAGCCTGTCCCTTGGACTTCCTAGTACTCGGAGAGGAAAAATGATTCTTTTTAAATGGCTCTACCTGTGGTGTCCCTGGAGGCACGGCACTCCCTGGAGAGGACTCACCCAGCCATGGGACAGTGTCATTTGCTCAGTAGATGCCAGATATCAAGGCTAAAGTGATGAAGAGTGGGAAATCTCTGTCTGGTGCCCAGATGTTGTACATAAATGAGGCTGGTCATCTAATAAGAGGCTGGCTAAGGATGATGCCATGGGAGCTGTTCCCAACAGTAGCAACAACTGGATTCCCAGGCAGTGCAGGTGCCATTCACACACCTCTGAGATCTTTATAGACAAAGCACCACAGGCATTCTGTGAGTCCAAGAGGTTGACCTCAGCCTCTCTCACTCCAGTGGCACCTGATGCCATCATTTGGAGGGCCCAACGGGAGTCTGGGCTTGGTAGATATGTACAAGGCCAGAAATCTGGCAAGCCACCAGCAGTCTCTCTTTTTCTCCACATTGAAAGACAGGTTTGTCTTTCAAACCTCGGTTCATGCACCTTCACATACCTCAATGGCCTCACCAATGTCTTTGAAGGTACAGACATCAGAGAGACTGGCTCCTGTGTGGGCTTTGAGGGAGGGTCATGGTGTCAAACAGAATCTGTATGGGAGCTCAGTACCTGGTGGACCAGCTGTCATACACATGTCTGTAAGCCCTCCATAGCTCTTGTGGCATATATATCTTTTATGTGAGAAATGGAGGAAAAACCATGCACTTGAGGCCAGTCGTCCTCTGCCTACTTTCCAGGAGTGGTGCCATGGAAACCAAGGGCCTCTGGTACCATGGCAACAGAGCTGCAGGTCAAGCTAGTTGCTTCCTGAAATGATGAACACTGGAACCCCTGTCCTACAGGTTTAGCTCCCCACAGTCTGAGGGTGCTTTCCATCCTGGTGAGTACTATTCTCTCATAGACCAGATAGGTGGGTTGAAGTGGGTTTTATTCTTCCTTTTCCTGATGTGGTCGCAGGGAACAGTGTGATGCAGAGGCTGCGACATCTAATGATTTCTTGGTATAGTGACTCTGCACTGTGGAAAACACACAACCTGCCTATGAAGAGTCTGAACTGAAGCAGCCTCAGGACTAGACCATAGCCACCCTGAATCAACTACAGGACAAGCCCCAGCTGTGACCCTGGCATAGGGGCACCTGTGGATGGGCCTACACAGTACACAGCACACAAGGCTGTGCAGGGAATAGTTTGCCAGTGGCCTACCGAGGATAAGGATATGTAGACTTTCCATCCAGGTTCTAACCTCCCTTCCTGAACAGGCAATGTGGGGTCAACAGAATGACTGGAGAGCATATCCACACTGGGCTGAATCTCCCACCTTTTTACAGCATCCTCTGAGTTTAGTGCAGGGTCAAGAATCCTTAGTGTCTATGTGAATTCAGCCACGTAATGGACCAGTACCTCACTCTACAGTAGCAATGCATGTAAAATTGGAGCCTGGCCCTTTAAAGTTGCCTTTAATTTTTGACAGACACAGGATCTTTGTATGAGTTTGAGGGCTGCAGTGTGACATTTCCATCTGTATGTGAGCTTCCTGCTCACATACTTGGTAAACGGGGATTTGAAATATCAGATGCCTAGAAACCATTTGGTTTCTAAGTGGAGAGAGCACTCACAGCACCCTTGGCAACCCTCACCCAACATCTTCGAATGTGGGTGAGTTCTCAGAAAGAGCTGGGGTGCTACTCTTGTTCCTTTATTTGGTGGGTACTCAACCAATATTCTGTCACATTATACATCTCAGACAAACAAGGATTATCAGAGGCTTCCCTTGATCCCAAATCCATTTATAACTATCAAAATTGGACCAAGCAAATCAAAACCAGCCAAATTATCTCCACTCTGGGAGGTTTGGGTCTTGTGGCTGGGTTGGACAGTGACAGGTGCCACAGAGTTGTGTGAGCCAAGGTGGCCATTTATGTGTGCTAGCTTTCTCTTCAGTGAAGTGAGAGAGGGAATGGACTCCCCATTTACTTTTAACCACCAGGATTAGAGTGTGAGGATGGCAGGAAAGTTTCTCACTATGCTCCATTGTAATGACAATGCCACTGCCAGGTCAGGCAGGGGCCTGGATTTTCAGGACAGCATTGAGTCTATCCACGCTGGCCATCAGACCCTAGTCACCTAGACAGAGAGGTAGAATAACCAGGGTACTACTCTGGCAGAGGCCAGGCACAGCATTAAGAAAAAAGGAGCCGGCCACACTGCTTGGGAATGGAACACATCTTGTCACGAGCAGTTCTTAGATAACAGAGCCATGGGATGGGTGCTCTTGATTCATTGTGCTTTGGAAACATGAGATATTTTATGTGTCAACTTAGGTCACAGGAACTGGTCTGTAGTGCTGTGAGGACCATCTCTGTGGGGCTTCTGCGCAGAGGTCTAGGATGTGAGAACATCCATTGGCTATGCCCTAGAGCCACCTGTGGCCTCCTGGCCCTCTGACTTTGCTTACTTTTGTTCTATTCTCTTTCAAACTGAAGATATTCTTGGGTACAGTAATTTAGTGAATCGTGGCACAGATTAAGGTAGAAAAGTTCTTTGCTTTTTTTTTTTTTTTTTTCCTTTTCAGGCTGATCCTGGAAACCGGAGTGTCTGGAAAGCCATTATGGGAGAGAGGAGCATACCAGTCAGGGAGAAGACAAAGGGAAATGAAAAAGAAGCAAAGGGGAGGGGCCATACATGCTCAGGGCACTGCAGGGAGCAGGCGAGGTGAAAACACATCATGTAGTCCTGTTTGCTTTCTACTTTTGTGATATGACAATCAGACCAAAAGCAACTTGCAGGAGCCAAAGATTTATTTGGCTTGTATTTCCAGCTCAGTCTGTCACTGAGAAAAGTCAAAATGAGAACTCAATAAGAACTGTCTCACAGCCAAGGACGTGCAGCAGAAACCATGAGTGAATGCTTCTTGCTGGTTCACCCACATGATTAAGCCTGCTTTTTCGTACAGCCCAGATGCACATGTCTATGGAATACTGCTGCCCACAGTAGCACCTTCCTCACGTGACAATCCAGACAATCCCACACAGATGCACAATAGTCCAGTATGATCTTGGAAATCCCTCAATGGAAACTCTCCTCTCTGTTAATCCTAGGTTGTATCAAGTTGACAGTATTTACACATATTTTGAGGAGCAACAAGCCTGTCTCTGGCCCCCTGTTCACATGACATCCTAGCTCGATTCTACAGTTGTCATCTACTTTCATTCTTGGTTTGATTTTACTTCCCCTTTAATCATCTCCCACAGGAATCATCTCCTCAAGTGGGGAGGATTTGGAGGCTAATTCTAAACTTATGTCTTTGGGAACCTTCAATACTCTTATGCTTTAGTCTGACCTTTAAGGGGGCAGTATATCCCAAGATCCCCAACAGAACAAACACAGGATGGAAGATTTACACAGGACAGGGCTCTGTGGTGGAAGACAATCCTGGGCATGGGTATGAGTTCAAAATGCAATAGCTTCCTCCCTGGCTACATGGACCCTTGAAAGAGGGATAGGTGGTCTGTGGGGAGGTCCTTGGCACTAAATGGTAGAAACCTTTGCCCATTTGTTAAATGACTCATTTAACATCAGGTGACCTTCAAACAACTTTGATATCTTTCTCTAGGATCAGATCAGATCTCAGTGGACACTGCTATGTAGCAACTTCCTTCCAGACTTATTAAGAAGCAAGGAGATCAAAAGGGAAGTTCTTTAAGACTGGGACATAAACTCGTAAATTTCAGGAAGTCCCCAAAACTGACCAGTTGTACCAGGCAACTCCCTCCCCAAGGTCTTATAAGCTGTAAGGAGACTCAGAACAGCAGGACTGCGTGCAAGAGGCATGATTCAGAGTTCCATCTTTCATGACTCTTTGTGCATGCTGGGGTTGGCTTTGGTGATGTATCTAGATCTGAGTCATCCATACTCCTGAAAGTAACCCCTCATATAAGTAAGGACAATAAACTCAATGGTTCACCAAGTTGCATTTTGGTCATATCCATAATTTGGTCTTTTGTTTCCTTTTTGGGGTGAGTAGCTACACTTAGGTTTGGAGAGAGGTGCCTAGTGCACCCCCTCACCCCCACACTAATTCTAACATCACTATACCACCAACACTGTCTGCCAAATGAAATGTGTTTACTTTCAGGCAGCAGCAATTATTTGTGATAATTAATGGCTGGGTTCTTCTGTTCTTTCTCAGGAAAGCGAGTGGTTTCTGTTCTTTGCTGCCTGCCGATGTTGTAAGGGAAATTATTTCACCAATCTCCAAATAAAAACCTCTGCAGACTCTGTTTGCATGGCAAAGGGGCAGTTTAGGTAGCATGCTGTCCTGCAGAGCTGTATTCTCCAGCTGTCACACTGAGGTGAGCACTGCAAACGCAGGAGTTTTGTTTCAATAAACCTCTGCAGAAACTTTAAAGGAGAAATAACTCCACATGGACACAGAGGAGCAAATAAGCCCATCCCACTTGTGGTGCAATCAGGCTTCTGCAGCCAGCCTAAATAACTGACTCCTGTTCAGACATCATTTGGAGATTGGATGAGAGCTTTGTCTCTGTGCTGCTGTTGGAGGGTCCTCCGGTCCCCACCCTACACATTACAAGCACTACCTTAGCTTGTTTATGTGCATGGTTTCTGTATTAACTGTGCACAGTACGTGTTCTTTTTCATGGGGAAACTAATTCTGAGTTTAACTGATTATTTTGAGTAGCAGGGGCTAATTTGATGGTATAAAATTAAAATCTAGAATCCCATCCTCACTTCTTCATATAAGAGTATCATCTAGGTATATGATGAGAGAGCCAGGGGCCCTACCAACCCTTAGAAGTCTGTCCGTTTCCTTTCTGTAGTCAGGCATGGAAATCAATAAGGAGCCGATGGACCTCACATCAGGTTGTGATTTCACACCAATCTTCTGAAATAGAATTAGAGGTTTTCTGTGTTTTCATAAATTAGCAGACAAGATTGAATGCTAATCACCAGCACTTTATGGTCCCTAAATCAGCATCTTTCTGTGAATTCCTACTCAGGAAAGTTTCCCATGAGTCTGCACTGGTCCTGTGCTCAAGTGCAAGTTTTAGTAATCAACAAAGGTGAACCTACCTGCTGAGCCAGCCAAGGTGCCCTAAAGGACCAGGACCAGGAGAATATTATCACACACACAGAATAAATGGGGGTTTATTGGTTGATTGGATTGGATTGGTCCAACAGTATCGATTTGCATGCTGGAGAGAACCTGACAACTGCCCAGACCACAAAGCTGAAAACCTCAGCCATCTTGGCCTGGAGGTCAAAACACTTCCTAGAGGGACACTGATGCTGAGTCTAAGCTGGAAAGCACATGTCTGATAGTGATGACAGACACTCTTGCTTAAGAAAAGCAATGAAGGACAAACAGGTGATATGGCTCTTGTCAGACATATCTGGGCTGCCTGTCAGAAGGTACCACCCACACTTAGGAAGGGCCTTTCCTCCTAAGTTAAACATCTCTGGGAACATCCTTAAGAGCACATACAGAGGTGTGTCTCCCAGGTGATTCTAAATTCTATTGGAGTAGATGTGACCTTGTTGGAGGAATTGTGTCACTGGAAGTGGGCTTTGGAAATTCAGATGCCCAAGCCAGGCCCAGTGTCACTCTCTCCTCCTGTTGCCTGCAGATGTGGATGTGGAACTCTCAGCTCCCCTCCAGCACCACGTCTGCCTGCATGCCACCATGCTTCCCGCCATGATGACAATGGACTAAGCCCCTGAAACTGTAAGCCGGCCCCAATTAAATGTTTTCCTTTATAAGCATTGCCTTGGTCATGGTGTCTCTTCACAGCAATATAACACTAATACAGTCCACCTCGCTGTGTTTTAAACAACTGACCAAGACCTAGCCATTTGAAAGGACAGAAGTTTCTGAAGACTGGTTATCTAAGGTCAGGGGGCTTGAGTTTGGCTCCAGTCTTCCACTTATGTCCCACGGTGGCAGGAAAGCATGTGACCCTGGTCTGATTTCATTACAGATCTACTGCCATGGCTTGGTTCTTCAGTGCCTCTCAAAGGCCTAGTCATCACCCTGTGAATGGCCCTTCTGGAGACCAGGCTTGATGGATGGATGGAAGGAAGTTTACTTGGGTATTCTGTTGAAGGAGGCATTGGACCCCAGCCTTTATTCCCTTCCCTTTTGATTTCTAGCAAATACAAAGTGAATATGTTTTATTTTTCTTCTTACCACCTGTTTCCACTATGATCTACTGCTCACCACAGGCCCCAAAAGCCAGGAGGGCATTCAGAAATGGACTGGGCTCTAAAATCATGACAAAATCATCTGCACCAGAATAGGTTTCTGCTCCTTGTATGTTATCTAGATCAAGTATGTTGTTGGAAATGAGTCCACCACAAGTATTATATCAGCCTGCAGGTGAAGGCAAAGTGCTCAGTGTAATCACCTAATAAAGGTCCCACCTCTCCCCACTGTTGTGTTCATATTTCCAAGAGGTGAATGTGTTTCTATGGCCTATTTGTGAGCATTTAATTTTGGAGGGGGAATTATACATGACATTGTATTTTAGTACTGATATTTATTTGCTCATTGCTATTATGTAGGATTACAATTGATTTTAAACATTTAAGTTGTATCATACAAACTTGCTGTATTTAACTCTAGGTGATTTTGTATATTTTTTCCTACAGATAAGATGACATCAGTACATGAACATTGTCATGGTTTATCCTTTCTAGTCAAATGCCTTTACCACTTTCTTGTCTTATCTCAGTGGCTAGCACATCTAGCATTGTAGTGAGTAGCAATAATATTGAATATGCTCCCCCTCCCTCAGTTCCAGGGCACACATTCAGTCCTTTAGCTCTGAATACAGTGTTAATTGTAGTCCTCCATTCCTGAATATTCCTCTTTTCAAGCTTTCTCTTTCTGCTTTTTACCTGTACTTTATGAGCTCAGCTCATAACACCAGCCAGACTGAGGGCTACAAGATTTTGCTATCTAAGAACTATAGGCATGGAATCCTTTGGTAGAAGTCAAATCTAGTTAGAAATCGGGAATGGGAATATGTGCATTTAGCTCCTTTTGCTGCTGTTCCACCTGTAATTTCCCAGTCACCATTTCAGTACAGTGCCACTCCATGGGAGAGGGCTGAAGGATGTGAAAGGGACACATACCATGAGTCACTACAGCACAGCCTCCACTGCTGCTGTGCAGACAGAAACCCAGGTCCCAGCTGTCTTTGCTCACTCAGCCCTACTGTGCAAAGTGCCCCAGCTTCTCCTTTCTGTCTACCAGCTCCTTATTTTATCATTGTCCATACAGGATGGCATGTCCACACCAGGCTTTTTGGGCAGGAGGAAGCCCAGTAAGGTGATGAATAGAGGAAAGAAGCATCTTAGGTTTGCAGTCCTAGCTGAGTCCCCTGCATGGGGTGGAATGTGAGTTGCTGTCCAGTGCTGTAGGTCTTGCATGTAGTTGGTGACACAGAAATAGAGAATTGGCAAAGCAATCAAGAACCTCTGTGCTGCATTGGATGACTTTTATCACCTCTCTGCTTATCAGAAGATCATTGTTAGGGGTGATCCCAGCCTGAAAGCTCTCTATCACCTGCCTTTGGCCATGCTAAGCCTGTGTTTGGCTTAGCATTGAGAGAAGAACCTAAATGCTGACAATTTGAACAGTTGTGCTCTGAGATGTGTCATCCCTCAGAGGCTGAATAGGGAGATGGAGCCTTTGACAGAGCCCATGTCAGCCCCGACAACAGTATTCTTCGGTGCACCTGCTGCCTGCTCCTATGTCACTGAGGATGCAAATAAAAATATTGGCCAGTGAAGGTTACAGTATGCCAAACATGGGACTCCAGAACTAGATGGGGAGATGTCTGGGTGTCTGCCTACTGCACTGGTTCTCACAGAAATGTCAACCTCTAGTATCAGGCTTCACTGATGGCCATGATGGTAGTGACCCAGTCCTGGGGGACCATCTGGATCCCTCTCCACCCATGTGTACCCATGTGAACATTCTGTTTCCTCAGTACCTGCTCACTGTGTAGGGTTTATTCCTATTTCCCCTCATGCCTCTCAGGATCTTGTGTGTGTGAGACCATAGGACCAGTGAGATTTCTCACCGGTGTGGCTGCCTGGAATCAGGATGCAGGCTTCGTACACCCTGTTCTCAGTGTCATCTGGCCATGCTAAGCTTCCATGGGCCGCAGCTGACAGCTCCACATGGTTCATACATTCATCCAACAAGGCAAAAAGGGCTTCCCTGGAGCTCCCACCAGGACAACTGTGAGGGGCTCCAGCTGTAGACTGCTCCCACCCAGTGGTGTTTCCATTCCTGAGTTTCATCTCCACCACAGCGAATGTCCATCACCTGGATCTCTGTCCCTTTCATAATCCTTCTTCCAAAGATACTAAATTTTCCTCCTGGGGATCAAAAAGACTGTGGCAGAATGCTGAGGAGAAATGTGGCATTTTCCTCCAGACACACCACGACTTTCCCTGCCATCTTTGAATAGAGATAACTGTGGGACTGGTAGTCATGGCAACTAAATGAACAGCCAGATACAGGAAATAGTGACAGCTAGGACTTCTGGAGTGATAATGGAGCTGTTAGCCTTCCATAGAGGACCCTTATTTTTCATTCCCTGCTATGGTTTCCCATGCTTCCTACTCCAGCTGCAAGGGATCTTAGGAGCTGCTAGAGTGGGTAGATGGTGGAAGGTTCACCGAAAGTGGGAGTCCATTATGCAGTTCCCATGAGGCCACCATGCACGATGGTGGATCTTTGGATTGATGTAGCTGCCTTGGGGTCAGCCAAACTCCTGTGAGCATAAGCCACTCAGCCAAGCTCTATAAGGAAACTCAACAGCCCTAGCCAAGTTGGACTTTGGTGGGATCTTTACTGTTGTTGGTGCTGTATCGGGGGTAAATAGATGTTTGTTCATATCTCTTAGGAAAAGTTAATGCAACAAATGTCTACAGGGGATCTTCCATGTCTTGCGACAGGGCAGAGTGCATAAATACCAAATTATTTGCTTGTGGATTGAGTCTCTGCAACAAGGTAGCAGACACAAAAATCTTCTAGCATGTTTCAAAAAACACTGAATTTGGGGAGTTAATTCAAATTACAAACTGTTCCACTGAAAAGTCTCCTGGAATGCCTAGTGACAGGTAACAAAGAAGGCATTCAGTCCCTGGGGCTCTGCTCATCTCCAGCTTCTCATATCAATGTTTTGACTGACACTTCTGAGTTATGTTGTTAGGGCCAGGGTTTTCCTGTCAGTAGGAAAAATAATTTGTCATCAAAGCTCGGGTCTTTTCTTTCCCCACACGTAAATGCTGTGAGTTAGGTTGCTAGTGAAAGCAATCATCACTAGAAAGGAGCTCTCCCACAACCTTAGAGGCTGCCCTGCTCTCTTTGCTTAATTGTATTAATAAAATTTCTCGCAACATAGTTTTGGGGAATCAATGCAGCAGGCCCTGCCAATCAGAGACTGCATCTTGAGGAGCTGCTAGCTAGACTTTCAGTTCCTTTGTGACAAATTAGGAAAGGCTGTGTCACCCACAGAAGATTAAATCTTTAATTTGGAGTTATTTCCAGCCATCTCTACAGAACAAAGTGGGCTTTACCTGTTGAATATGGGCTTATGCAACTTGAAGGACCCTTGAGATGTTAAGAGGCGGCCGAGAACGGTCTCTTAGATTTAAGCGAAGGGGAATTCTGAAGGGATTACGGCTGCATTTTCCATAAAATGAGAAATAAAAACAGACTTAAGCATTGCATGATCATAAATGCATTCCTGTGGCGATGGAGGGCCATTCCCACTGCTGCTGTGGGGCCCAGGCAGGAAGCTCTCACACTTGTGCGGATTTGTATGAGTCCAGCCATAATGAAGTGAGGCTCTGAGGCTTTGGACAGACTGGCTACTTTAAAAAAAGAAAGATACTCTTCCACTCTCTCTGGTCCAAAGGTGAGAAATGTGGGCTTCGTTTTGACATCATTAAGATGTCTTTTGTATGGAGGTCTAACCTGCTTTGACCAAGACCGGATAATTCTCTACAGAAGGAGGAAGAACAAAGCGATTCCTGGGAAGATTTTCCTGCCTGATTAATTATGTGCTAGAAAAAAATCCTGATGTCTTCCAAAGACTCAAAGAAAATGGGGACCCTAATTAAAATCCCATCCTTACTAATCAGCTTAAGAAATGCAACTAAAACAAAAGTCCCAGTAAAAGCAAAGCTGTGCTCTGAAGCAGGCAGCAGTCACTCGAAAAGCCCACTCACACTGTGGTTTCTGTGTCCTTAGCACAAGCCTGAGACTCAATGACTGCCACAGTTCGAGAACGTGGGAGTAAATGTTACAGATGGTAATGGGTAATTCCTAGTTTGAAGCCTATTAAAAACCAAAGATTTCTGAATTTAAGGGTGCTTATAGGATATAAGTTCTTAAAGGGGGACTCCCATGACCACTTTCTACATTTTTTTAGTCTTATAACTTTTTATTGTTATTAGATCCAATGTAAAAGGAGTGACAGTGTACCAGTTGTACAAAATGACAGGCTTCCTGGTGACATTTTCTTCAGGCATGTAAAGATACATCTTCTCGTCACTTTCTCTCCTGGTGTTCTTTCCAGTGTCCCTTCTGCCGTCAGATCTAAGTTTCCAGAAGTTGCATTCTACAGATGAGAGAAACCATGCCATATTTGTGACTCTGACTTAAATTCCAATTAATAATCTTCAATTCTACCATGTTTTTCTGCAAAGGAGGGAATTTTGTTTTTCTAATGGCCAACTAATATTGTATGACATTTATTTAGTGTATTTTCTTTACATATTCATCTGTTGTCATGCACACACATGCTATGCTATCCAACATAACAATAAATGTACTAAATGGAAATTGTTTGGGGTTGACGGCTCATTAGGTAAGAGGCTTGCTGCAAAGGCACCAAGACCTGAGTTTGGATCCTAGCAACTGAAAAAAGTTGGGTGTGGCCATGCAGACTTGTAATCTCAGCACTGGAAAGAAGGTTGCTGACTACCAGGATGAAAAATAGCTTCCAAAGAGTGATCTACAAGTTCAGAGAGAGGGGATTAAGTAGTGAGTCATGCTAGATACAAGTCATACAAGACACTGATGAGTTTCTCTGTTTTGTACACATGAGTGGGCACATGAGAGTACACACACACACACACACACACACACACACACACACACACACACACACACAAACATACACACACCACGGGATATTTTTCAAAATATTGCCTCTAACGCTATAATCATTTTCTTTTATGACTGGATTCTGCTGACACTCAACTCAGGGAAAATGTAGCCATGTATATGATCTCTTGGCTACAGAGCAAATTCAGCCACATTTCATGGTTCTGTGATGGATGCACTCATGATCTTGGTCTAGTCAGTGGACACATCCAGTGTCTCTACCACAGCACCTCACACCCCCCTGCTATTTTTCTTTCCTGCCTTTCCCTGTACTTTCTGGTCAGTTTCCCAGATGGCTCAAAGGTTCCTCGTCCATGCTCAGCCCTGTGAGCTCAGAGAGGACTCACAAGTCCAGCATACAGCTGTACTCCACCTTGTCACCCCCAGGCTTTCCTGACACTTGGTGGGCTGAGTTAATGATGACACAGCAGGTCTAGTTGGAGGTGCTTAGTCTGCTGAAATCACGAGAGGCTTGGCGAAGGGGGATGGTCTTGCTTTTCAGGATCCTGATAACAGACTTCACTTTATGACGGGAAGAACATCAGGACAGGCAGAAGCATAAGTCTTCTTGCCAATCCATGTTTGGGGATTCTTCATATCACATCCGTTATAAACCCTTGCGGAAAGCAGATCCCAGTGAGGACAGGGCCCATGGAATCTATAGAGTGGTTGCAGGAAGGAGTCCATTCTGGGGTTAAAGAGAGCAGCAGGACATGCCCACAGCAAATGAGAAAACCTTGCTTCAGGAAGATCACTCAGCCCGGATGCTGATCCTATGAGGATGAGCACCCAGGACATGGCCTCATATAGAGGAAAGTGATAGTGTCGTTCATCGAGTCCCCACACTGGTGTGCTCATCCTCCTCATCCTCGATTGCTGGCCTTTGGGGTTGAAAGAATTCTGAGTGTCAGCCAAGTACAAATCCTCTGGCATGTCCTGATCCTGTGATTCCAATCCCACTGTCTCCTTTGTGACCTTCTGTCCTGGGAAATCCTTACCAAAGGCTTTGAAGCACTGCTCTCCTGGGTTTTGTGACTTTCCTCCAGGAATTCCAGCTCTTATAGCTGCTCCAGCTGTGAGGCTGGGGACGTCTTCTCCATAAAGTGCTGATGCAGTTACCTGCTTTGCTTTTGGAAAAAAAGAAACCTGCCCGGTCCTTGAAATTCAGTTACATTCTGGTGTAGCCCACACCCTCCAGGACCAGTCTCCCTACAAACTGCCCAGTTTTTTCAAGAACTCTGGGATAGTGACATTTCCCACCAAGGACAGCCTAGATGTTGTTGGGTCAGTGAAAGGTGAGGCAAGACTGTGATGTCTCCTTCTCAGCCAGCATCAACAGGTATCTCTCCATGTCCCTACTAGGGTTTCTATGTCTAGAGTAAATGCTCTTGGTTTTCTCAATATCTATTTAATTTCATGAGTGGGTAATTCCTTAATACTCTTTTTTTCTGTTACTGACATTGATATTTTATTTGATTAAGACAAAGTAACTATAAATGCACACTCACCTTCCCACCAAATGTCTTTACCTTTTTTAAAATTAGATATATTTCTTTACTTACATTTCAAATGTTATTCCCTATCCCTGTCCATATCCTGTCCATAAAACCCCATCCCCTCCCCCTCCCCATACGGGTATTCCCCTGCACTGGAGGTCCAACCTTGGCAGGACCAAGAGCTTCCCCTTCCACTGGTGCCCCAACAATGCTATTTTCTGCTACATATGCAGTTGGAGCCCTGGGTTAGTCCATGTATAGTCTTTTGGTAGTGGTTTAGTCCCTGAAAGCTCTGGTTGGTTGGCATTGTTGTTTTTATGGGGTTACAAACTCCTTCAACTCTTTCAGTGCTTCTTCTAATTCCCCTCCAAGGGGGTTCTGTTCTCAGTTCAGTGGTTTGCTGCTAGCATTCACCCCTGTATTTGACATGCTACGGATGGGTCTCTCAGAAGAGATCGATATCCAGTCCCTTTCAGCATGCATTTTTTTTTTAGCTTCATCAATCTTATCTAGTTTTGGTGGCTGTATATATATATGGGCCACATGTGGGGCAGGCTCTGAATGGTCGTTCTTGAGTTGCTGCTCTAAACTTTGCTTCCATATCCCTTCCTATGGATATTTTCCCCTTAATACTCTTAAGACCTCCCTAAACCTAGGAAATGACTCTTTGAGGATGGACACTGAGGAATGCTCTTTTGTGTTAAGCCTGGGTCTGCATCAGTCCAGTTCCAATAGATCCATTTGTTTTTCTGTTAACTGCTGAGAAGCAGAGCTCTAAACAGGCAGAAATGACAGGCAGTGCATAAGGGGGTCCGTGAAATCACATGGCTCTGCTGGAGGCCCATGTCTGGACTGTAGATTCAAGAATGTGGATCCTGATACCACTTCCCTGCTCTTACTCCATCATTGTGAGCTGTCTGCTCTTGAGTTTCTATCCACTACACAGAGCATGGGACCCCAAGCCAGTTGGAGTCATGCCTTTGCACAGGTTGCAGAGTGACAGACATTCAGTTACTTCCAAAACATGTCACTTGACAAACACCAGGGGCAATTCTCCCCAGCCTCAGGAAGGCACAGAAGCACTGCCCACTGTGTAGATGTAGTTAGAAAATTAGGCAGGGGGTTACGTGGGCTTTAAGCCTCAATGCCACAGACAATAACATGTAACTGGATATTAAGCACAAGAATTGGGGTAAAGGGAACTGTTTCTATCTCACAGGTGGCTTCCTCTGTGGAGACCAAGGCTTGTATAAAGCCTTAGGATCCTGAGTTGGGAATTCTGGGTAATGCTGTAGATCTCAAACTGCACGGTTACTTTCCTAGGAACACAGAGAAGCAGGTGCCACATTGGTGACTGACAGGTTGGCCATCAGGTATGTATCTGATCAGAATTTTTCCCAGTGTGGAGATAATGGCGAAGCTACTAAGGCAGCACATTCATCTAAAGAAAATGTCACCAACCCTTGTTCTTAGCCCTGCTCCTCCCCTCTCCACTTCTAACAGATAATTGTTGTACAGCTCATTGTGGCCCTCTGGGTCACGAGTAAGGCACAAATCTCAGGCCCTCACATAAAATCATCCCCTGTGTTTATAATGAAAGCTATTACCCAAGGGGATGGCATTTTTGTTACAGAAACCAAGTGGAACCTGAAATGGTCATATTCGTGGACAAAGATTCTTAGGTGTAAAGGATCCCAAATCTTTCAGTCTAAGACGTTTGCAGAGGACCGGGGAAAATAACAAAAGGGAATCCAGGTGGTTTCTTCAAAATGCAGTCAACAATGGACCTGTCCAGGTGGCTCAAGGGGTCCTGCCAAAGAACACACTTCAGGTTCAAGGAACAAACCTGACAAAGAGAATTCCAAAAGAAAGGCATAAGGGTCACAGCATTCCCCATAGCCCCAAACCTGCCTTAGTTGCTGTTCTATTGCTGTGATAAGATACTATAAGCAAACCAAATGATAGTAAAAAAAAAAGTCTATTGGGGGTTTATAGTTATAGAGAGTAAATCCATGACCATCATTGGGCAATAGGCAGATATGCATGCAAAGCCAGGGAAGGTCCTTGGCTGTATACCTTTTCCTGTGAGTCTAGTTAAATTATTGAACAGGGTTCTAAAACAGCTTTCCCCACTGGGGAACAAGGGATAATAGATATTACACACAAAAGTCTGCCTCAGATGCCCCTGGCCTGGAATAATGGGCCTTGGGTTCATCTGACAGAGAGACGTGCTCCAGATGTCTCTACCACAGAGCACTGGGACCTGGGTTCCTCCCACAGGGGCCTGCCTCAGTTGCACATATCTTGGAGCAACAACTATGGACTTAACTAAGAAGGGTCTGCCCCAGATATCTTCACCCTGAATACTGATTTGTGAGTTCAGGTCAGAGGGCTCTCAGACAGACGTTCTCAAGTCAGAGGTCTATGCCATGGGCTCTGCTAACATCATCAGTCTCAACTGTCCTTGCAGGACTGCTGTCCCCTAGATCATTAGGACAAGAGTCCACCTAACATTGGTCTGTCCTAGCAGCCCCTACCCTGCCATGGGCTCTGCTAACAGCTGCACCCATCTTGTAACACCAGCTCCTGGCTGCTCTCAGGGTTCTGTTGCTGTGTACTGTGTCCTGTGTACGGGCAGTATGCTTGCATCTGGAGCCATTCCTACACTCACCGCTTGAACTTGTACTTGAAACCCTGCATTCCATTATCACAAAACTCTCCTGTTAAAATACCAATCCCCAGGAAGGTGAAAATATCAACTACCACATTTGCTGTGGAGAATGTTGAGATTAAATTCCAATATCCCCTGAGAGAGGACAGTAGAGATGGAGATGCTGTAGAAAAAGAGTTCCAGAGACTTTATCAGGCAGCACAGGGCATGGACCTTCCGTTGATTCACCTTTTGCTTGGATGACTGGAAATGGTTTTCCTGGACTGAGGATGACATCCTCTGACCTTCTTCCTTTACCAGACTCAAGGAACTCTAACCTTAGCTAACTGCTCCTGTGACTTCCATCAGCAAGTTTCACCCTGGAGTGGTCTACTGAGTGTGCCCACTCAGAGCTCTTGCTGCGCTTATTCTAGATAGTTCTACCAGGCTCATTCTGCTTCGAAATGATGTGCTCTTGCTGAAGCTGCCAGGGACACTCTGGTGGGGGGGTCATGGCTGCTCCGGCCTTTGCAAGCACTCCTGTGCATGTAGCATTCTGGAGTCAAGGGTGCCTGGCTGGCAGTCAGCCTCAGAATTAGACACTCAAAAGTTACCATAGGTTTATATAAAATTATACTTTATGTAGGTTTTACAATGGACAGATCTTGTGAGTATCTGTTTTCATCAAGTTGCATGGCGAGAAATTAGCAATGCCAGCTTGTCAGTATGGCTGTGAATAGCAATCCTAGATTCTTGTAGAGAATCGTGAATAAATTAAATTAAGAATAAATAAAACCAGGTGTGGTGGTACACATTTGTATTGGCAGCATTGAGAGGTTGGAGGCACATAGACCCCTGGGAGCTCACTGACCAGTGGGCCCATATCAGTTACTTTTCTACTACTGCAATAAAACACCTCGACCAAGGTAACTTATAAAAGAATTTATTTCAGCTTCATATTCCAGAGAAGTAGAGTCTATGATGGTGGAGCAAAAGCACAGAGGCAGGAGCAGAAAGCCCAGGGCTTACATCTTAAACTGTCAGCATAAAACAGAGAACGAATTCAAAATTCACTATGGCACAAGTTTTTAAGCTCTTAAAACAGACTTCTGGTAGCATACCTCCTCCAAAAAGACTGTTTCTGCTAAACCTCTCAAACAGTGTCACCAACTGGGCACCAAGGGTTCAAATGTCCAAGACTACGGAGGGACATTTCTCATCCAAAGTATCATAACCTAACCTCCATAATTGGTGACCTCCAGAACAGCAAAAGATCTTATCTCAAAAATAAAAGGTAGATAGTATACAAAAAATAACATCCAAGGTTCACCTCCTGCTGCCCCCCCCCCAGGTACACATACAAAGTACATGCTTACATACCCGGTCTCAAATACATACACACACAAGTACAGATTTAAATGAACTAGAACAAAATAAGAGTTTCTGATGTGGCTGGGACAGGGAAGAGAACTGGCTAAAGGGGACAAAGCGTCAACCTTGAGAGGTGGTGGTGGAGGCTGCACACTGTGACTACACTATTCCGTGTTCCTGGGTGTCTGGTGCACAGTGTCACAATTTTGTTTGTTTTTAAACCACAAGAGCTTCATAAGCTCAAGCTAAACAAAGATCCCAGCATGGAGGAAGGAATGTTGACATGAATTCTCACCCAACCCAAGGAGTTGTAGTCGTTTGATTGTTGCTGGGCGAGGAGAGTCAGTTTTCTTCAAATGAAGTGACACCTGGTATATTAACTGAATTCCAGGACAGGCCCTGAGCCCAGGAGTTACTCAACACAAATTGGACTCTATGTTTTTTATTTGTTTGTTTTATAAAAGAGAAATCAAGAACATGAAGTTGGGTGTTTAGGGAGTTGAGGGAAGGGAATAATATACTCCAAATATATTGTATGAAATTTTTGAAGATTAAATAAAAACATATTTTAAAAAATTTATGAGTTATTGTAGCTTTGAGGGTGTGTTCTAGAATCTTCTGTACTGAAGCAGATGAAGACTCAAACTCACATTTTATAAAGCTGCATACAGAACTGAGATACAATTAGCCCTTCAGTCTGTGCTTAGTAAACTCCTGATGTCTCATCTTTTGTATTACCATTTAAATAAACTTAGAGAGAAGCCCTAGTGTCAACTGCAGCTGCCAGATATGCCCCGAATCAAGGGAAAGTTCTAGAACCCTCACCTGGCTCTACCAGTGCCATCCTTTGCCTCTGTCCTGGCTGCACTTGCTGGCTCCCCAGTTTCCCAGGCTCTGCATGTGCAGTCTTCTGCCTCTGGGTTCCGTGGGCACACGTGACCTCAAGTGGTCAGAAGACCAAGGCTCCTACTGGAGCAGGACTCCTCACAGCTCATGCAGCCAGAGCACACGTGAAGAACATGGGGTATGGATCTCAGAAGTGTGTTGCAGTATGGCTGCCTTGGATTTTAAATACACAGAGGAAGGCTGGGATGTCATATCTACCATTCTGTCTGTCTCTGTGTTCGTTTGGCTCTTTTTATGGTGATACTTAGTATTGGAGATGCTCTAACTATTTGTTTTGATCAAAAGAAGGAGCAGGGTTGTCAAAACTGTCCTTATTCCAAGTCCTAAGAAGATCAGTCACTGCCATGACAGAGAGAAGTGGGTCAAGACCATTGAGGATGTTTTGGAAAGCAATGTCTTCGTGCTTCAGTAGGGCTGACTGGTCTGCACAGTCGCTGTTTATTGTGAGGTGAATGATATTCCAGATGATTGAATTTTTAAAAATAGATTAAAGGCATTTTTGTCATTTTTAATGTCTTACTACTAGTACTCTATAAAAAATATCTGAGATGATGGTGACAGACATTTTACAGTGAAAACACTTTCAGGGCTGTTTAATGGGTCACTTATTACTCTGCAGGAATTCTCCAGGGCCTCCTGGATTTTTAATCCATGGTGCCATCTTTGAGCATTTTACTGCATGCAAGGCAGTATGAGAGCTAAGGGTGGGAGACAGGATATTAGCATCCATTTTCCCAATTGATTATAAAGGTTTTAAGAACCAGACCAGAATGAGGACAGTTCAAATGAGCAGAGAAGTCTGCAGAGTTCTACTTCTGTGAAACCCCAGGGGATGCAGACAGAAGATAGTCTCCACCAAGCTTTCCTGAGTGGGTTGCAGTTAGCAAGAATAGCCACTAAGAAATGTTCTGCCACACAGATAAGAGGTCTCTCATTTTAGGAAGGAAAATGGCATCTAACTTTTTAAACCATCTTCAAATGCTTTGAGGAACGACCCTTAGTACTTGTTTGAAGTGCTTCGGGAATCAAGAAGGAAGTGTCTCCAGGGTGTTCCCATGTCTTCTTAAGATGGAAACAAACATCTGTGCAGGATAATGAGGCCACTGCCATGACGTGAGATGGAAGGATGCAGACTGGAGTTACTTTCTTAGACACTTCATAGCCATTCCTTCTCACAGGGAACAGCTGCACTTGAAATTTGGATAAAATGACACACACACATTATAAAGGTGTTTCCTGTTGACCTGAATTTCAAGTTTACCTAGGTATGATTACCTTTATTTGTGAAATCTAGAGTACTTCAATTCCTGGTAATCTGTCTCTGAGCAGTGCAGATAGACTGAAGCCACACAGCTTTCTGCTAGCAACCATGAGGGTCAAACCAAAAAAGAAGAGGTCACTCTCTTGTGGTAGGAAATGCTACTGGCCCACTCTTGATGCTCCTGGAAATGCTGTCTGCAGACTCACTCAGTGAAATCACAGGTCTGGGACTTCTACACTTGGCAGACTTACCACCACCAAATTCTTTCTCTGCCTCAGGAAAGTAAAGCCCACAGGAAAAGGGTAACAGGTTGACCTCTGAGTCCTGTTCAGTGAGCTTGTCCTTTGTGCTCTTTCTGTCCTGCAGTGACTCACCACAGTAAGGAGTGAACAAAGAACAGTTGCACGACCCTGTGAGGTTGAGGCTGTGTGATGTGGTGGGACTCTGTGTGCCCGTGTGATTGCAGTGCACACTGGGGGATTGCTTACCTATCACCTTGACATCTAGACATACAGCGTCTCCTCTGGATGGAGAGCGAGGCTGACAAAAGGATACAGTGCTGGGCAAAACAACCCAGTAAGACACAGGAGCTAAAGAGCCCCAGAGGCTCCTGAGACACAGGTTCAGAGGGAGCAGCAATTTCCAGAATGTTCCTTGTGAGTCTTGTCACATTGTGCTGTGCCTCAGGGAAGAAGAGACGCTCTTTCTGTCTCTTTGTGTATTTGTGGCATGGTGTGTGTGTGTGTGTGTGTGTGTGTGTGTGTGTGTGTGTGTGTGTGTGTGTGTGTGTGTGTGTGGCGTGCATCCCAACATCATATTCATCTAGGAGTGTCATGTTCAGGGTACCCCAGAAAAGCAGCTTCACTGAGGATCAGCTGGGGTTCTGTCTGTCACAGTCAGCTCCATAGGGAAATCAAACATGGCAGTCTGGAGCTGTGTGGGCAAGTGTAACTGAGGGCATAGATGGCTGGAGAGAAAGAAAGGAAGAATCACAGCTGACTTTCTGGGTGGAGGCAAAGTCCCAAGGCTTACATGGCAACACCTCCAAAAGGAAATATTTGTAAAATAGATGGGTAAATATAACCTGCAAATGGCGCACAGGAACACAGGTGCGTACCCACCTCTGGGGTGGAGGCATAAATCCACTTCTGTAGACCAGAGGCTGTAGCTGGACTTCGGCTACTTTGTGATTACTTCCACCTTTCTCCACCCCTAACATGAGAGATAGGAGAGAAAAAGTGAATAGAAAGGAAAGGGGTGGTGTTATCATTAGACTACTTCCTGCTGATTAGGGCTGTCAAGTTCCTTGGGGCAAGTTTGAGCTTCGCCACCAGGATATCTAATTTCTTCTTTTTTCTTCTTTGCACATGACGACTTAACAAACCTTGACCAACAGCAACCAAACAACAACCAAGAACCCACTACCACCAACACTGTCTTTCAGGGTTCTAGCATTTATATAGCCTCTGAAGAGTCCCCAGGATTTCAAATGACACACAATTGCAGAAATTATCTGCCGATCACAAAAAGCAGTCCTGTATCCCACACCTGAGATTGAAATGAAAACATATCTTCATAGTATTTCTGTGTTTTCAAAGAAACCAAATTCCCACTATGGTAGGCATTCATTCAATGTCCTAGGCTACAGGAATATCCCCGCTTTCCTAGACTGTAGTAATATAATCACTTTTCTAGACTACAGACACACACACACACACACACACACACACACACACACACACAACTTTCCTAGAGTACAGGCATATACCCACTTTTCTAGAGTAAGGTGTCCACAGCAGCTGAAGACCTCTTCAACTAAGCACTCAGACATACCCTTTCCACCCAACAATCCTGCATCCACTTGGCAGGCTGGCAGAAAGTGGCCTCAGGTGCTCAGTCCCAGAGAAGCTCAGGAAGACAGATGGCAGGATCTAGCTGCAGTCCTGTTCTCAAAAATTCAACCGTCCAGATGAGGCTAAGTGGGCACTGCCTGAAAGGGAGATACAGTCTTTATATAAATATGCAGCAGCACCATGGCAATGCCAACAGCTGGGGCTCCTTCCTGGGCAAACACACAGCTGTGGGCCAAGAAAACTGCATTTATGGCTGTGAAATGTGAAGTTCATGTAGTCCTCATGTGTTGGAAAACATTATCCTCTCTTGATTTTCCTAGCCACTTTAAGCGATAAGAATATATTTAGTACATATGACATAAAAAGTCCAAACTGCACAAGTGATTTGTATTTTTGTCACCATCAGAACACTAAGAACAACTCTAAGGTGGACCTTTTGCATTTTGGATAATGCCAAGAATGATGGAAGACCATGAAAGGGGCAAGTAGCATCACAAGGCATGTGTGGATAGAGGCCAGGTATGAGCACAGTACGCGCGCGCGCGCGCGCGCACACACACACACACACACACACACACACACACACACACACACACACACACAGTGTAAGTATGGGCACAGTGCAGATGTGTATAACATGCAAGCATGTATACAGTACACGTGTGGACACAGTGCAGGTGTTCATACAGTACCAGTGTGGGTACTGTATAGGCATGCATAAAGTGCCGGTGTGTATGCAGCGCAGGTATGTGTAGAGTGCAGGTATGTTTACAATACAGTTATTTATACAGTATAGTGTGGGCACTGTTTAGATGTGTACTCAATGCCAGTGTGGGCACTGTAGAGCTATGCAAGAAGCACAAGTATGCACGTGGAACAGGTGTATATGTAGGGCAGATATTTATACAGTGTGGGTGTATATACAGGGCATGTATGTATGCAGGGTAGATGTTTATACAGTGCAGGTGTGTATACAGTGCAGGTGTGTGTACAGTGCAGGTGTGTATACAGTGCAGGTGTGTATGCAGGGCAGATGTGTTGTTGTAAATAAATAAAAATAAAGTAAAAGTAAAAATGTATAAACGAAAACCGGGGGTGGAATGTTTTCCCTCAGGGTGTTTTTCCCTGCTAGGGTTCCACACCTCGCTTCCCCAGATATCTTCTGGATATCTTGGCAGAAACACAACCCAGCCACACACTTTCTTATACTGAGACTCTTACACAAAAGAGCATACAACTGGTGTTTTTACCCTGCTAGGGTTCCACACCTCAGTGCCCCAGATATCTGCTGGATATCTTGGCATAAACTCAGCCCAGCCACACTTACTTAAATTGAGACTCTTTCTTAAAAAAAAAACACACACTCATTTAGCATTAAAGCAATCCAGCGTCTAGATTTGGCAGATCCACATTACACTGTCCTAATCCCAGTTCCCAAATTACTCATCCCTTGCACCTTTTATTTACCAAGTCTCCAGCTTCTTCTCCCCCCTGGTACCTCTAACTCCTCTCAGTTCCCCATCGTCTCTCCAACTCCCTCTTCTCCTCCTGGCTTCCTTCCTCCACCCCTCCTCCCTCAACTGTCAATCCTCACCCCCCCCGCTCAGGTTCCACTCGCTCAACTGTCTCCAACTGTCAACTGTCAACCTAACCTCTGAATCTAATCCCCCTCTCACTCCCAACTCCTACCTCTGCCCAAATCTCACGCTCTTGCCTTTATTTAACAAATTCAGAGAAAACCCCAAGGCAAACCACAACATTTCCCCCTTTTTGTCCAGTTAAAAAACTTTTCCCTATACATAGGTGAACTAAGCATCATTATTACCATTCTGCAATTTACAAAACCAACAATATGCTGATCACCCAGTCCACCAACTCTGTTCACCAACCATGTTATCCACACCACATCTTGGCAAGGCAAACCACAACACAGATGTTTATACAGTGTTGGTGTGTATACAGTGCAGATGTTTATACAGTGCAGGTGTGTATGTAAGGCAGGTGTGTATACAATGCAGGTGTGTATGCAGTGCAGATGTTTATACAGTGCAGGTGTGTATGCAGGGCAGGTGTGTATGGAGTACATGTGTATGCAGTACAGATATGTATACAGTGCACATGTTTATATAGTGCAGGTGTTTATGCAGTGAGGGATGTATATAGTGCAACTGTTTATATAGTACAGGTGTGTATGCAGTGAGGTATGTATACAGTGCAGATGTTTATACAGTGCAGCTGTGTATGCAGTGAGGTATGTATACAGTGCAAGTGTTTATACAGCACAGATGTTTTACATGGCAGGTATGTATGCAGTGAGGTATGTATACAGTGCAGATGTCTATACAGTTAAGGAAAGGATCCAGGGCAGATAAGAGAATGGTATTTATGTACCCCTTTATAGGTGTTGACTTAGTATAGCTATGGACCCACTTTAGGAGTGAGCCAGTTCGGATATAGACCAAGTTCAATTGTCCCAGTGCAGATATGCATCTAGTCAAGAGGGGAGCCCAGTGTTAGTGTTATTCAGTGCATGGATAGAGCCTGTGTGGATGAAGTCACAGAGGAGCAGGTGTGCACACAGTGCTGGAGTAGGTACAGTGCAGGTGTGAACCCAGTGAATATCTGGGCGCAGATCTCAGTTGGGTTGTGGGGTATCAAGTCTGCTGACATTTGTTCCGGGCAGACATGCTCCTAGTGCTTACCAGAGAGAGAGCGCGAGCTGGGACATTTGCATGCAGCACAGACTGAGCTCACCCCCACTCTCCTTCCCAGCACCTTAGCTCACAGACTGACTCACTGTGTGAGTTAGGGGGCACTGGAGTTTGCCCTCCAGCCTTGGCTAGTGCTGGTTCTCCTCAGGTTTGGAATATGAACACTGTCTCTTGTCTGGGTTTCTTGAGTCCCACTGAACATTGCCTGGGTTAGGATGCAGATGACTGACACAGACAAGAAGGCAGGCAAGACACTTGCAGAGAGAGCTGGTAGTCTGCCATTTGTGTCTCTGATTGACTTAACCACGGTGAAATTGATTGCTTTAGAGCAGAAAACTTAACTACTTAATTTGGTCTTCCATTATAAAGTCATTTTGCTGAAGCTCCTGGATGTCCTGACCAATCCTGGGCTTAGAAACTGGTCCCTTCCTATGTGGGAGTCTCTCACCTGGACCTCCTGTCTTTTCCCTAGGCCCTGCTACACCTTCTTCAGTCTCAGCTCCTTTCCTGGCAATACCCCTCCCCCATCCTCCGCCCCACCCCTGCATCTGGCTTTGTGATTTTCTTCCCTTGCTTGCCTTTGCCTCAGGGTTCATTTCTACCAGGAGGCCAGATGAATGCCTCTTGGTTACTTATTGGCTGATAGTGGCCTAAGGCTGTAATCCAGAACTCTTTCATTTTTGTTAAAGGATCCACCCAGAGACTGAGGAAGCATGGAGTTGGGCCCACACTCAACACCAGCTCCAGAATTAGGTCATGTTCTACTATGTCTCGTTCACTAGATGTTTCCAAGTCATACAGGGCAGCACCCGGGGGAGGTACAGGAGGTGACGAGATGGTGGGGACTTGCTGGTTGACTTTTGTCCGTATGAAACAAACCTAGACTTGTCTGAGAAGAGGGGATCTCAATTGAGAAAATACCTCCGTGAGATTGACCAACAGGCAAATCTATGGTTCATTTTCTTGATTAATGATCAATGTGGGAGGGTTCAGCCCACTGTGGGCACTGCAACCCCTGAGTAGTACAAGAAAGGAGACTGAGTAAGCCATGGAGAACAGTAAGCAACACTCCTTCATGGCCTCTGGTTCAGTTCCTGCTTCCAAGTTCTTGCATTATATTCCTGATCTGACATCCTTCATTGATGACAATGGAAGTCTAAGCTGAAGGAGAACCTTTCCTCCCCAAAGTACTTTGAGTTAAGATGTCTTGTAACATAATAAACAAGCAAACAAACAAACAGACCAATTAATACAGGGACATGCCGTGCCTTAGGTGGGAGAGACAGGTCATGTGGCCAACATTGACCTCTTCCTCTGGAGCACATCTGGATGTCAGCTGAGGCCTGGAAGCTACAGGGAAATACCCACCAGGAGCCAGGAAGTTTCATGGGGGAGGGAAAGAACATGAAAGGCATTTACTGAGCACTTAGCGACAAAACAGCTGGGGGTGGGGGAGATTAAAGCGAGATATTGGAAAACTAAAAAGTGAGGAACACAGGCAGGTGAACAGCTCGTTGTTCAGGGAAAGGTGGCCTCTGGACAGCTGGCTTGGGCCAAATGTCAAATGCAGCCTGGGGTGGAGTAATGGGACTTCTTAGGGCTGGACATCACACACCTGTGTTCTTGGGTGACACTCGGGGTGACTAGGTTTAGGACGGGTAGCACCCCCTGTTCTCCACGGAATCTCGCAGGAGCTGGAAGGCAGTCAGGCAGATGTTTACAGAGTTTGCTGGAAAGTGTGCAGTCGGTGATAAAAACACAGACCCACCAGTTTTGGATGAGGGAGGACATAAATATCCATCCCTTGTGAAGTGCTTGGCCAGGGTGGGCTAAGGGAGAAGGTGTAGGGGAGTGGCCACCAGTGGGGAGGAGACTGTCATGGCTCTAGCATCCTGTCCACCCAGTAAGGCAGGAAGCCAGATCCAGACCCACTAATCAAGCCTTGGCCAAGTCTACTGTACTTCCAGTCTGTCAGTGTATGGAGAAGGCTTGGAAGAAGCCAGCCCTCCAGAGACCACCTGCAGCCTTACGCCTCCTGTCTCATGAAGCTCTTAGAGCTGTCATTGTCACACTGCTGCTGCATGGGTTTGTGTTATCACCCACTGCACACTAGGCTGCATGCCCTAAGTGTGCATTTGGGACAAGAACAAGATGTGACACTTCGGCATTGCCAGGTCTTGCAGAGTCCCAGAAGCATTCCCTGGTGACACAGGTGCACCCTTTCAGTGCTTGCTCTGGTTACCATCGTTTTACCATAAACCATAGATGGTAAAGAATGATAGAGCCACCCAGTCCTAAATAACTTCAGTTCTCACAACTGTCTTGGTCCATGGGATGAGGCAGCTGAGGAGCATGGGGAGAAGTATCAGAGGACAGTGTAACTGCTCCAATGCCTAATTCTTGCTCACGTCCCAATCTGGGGCCAAAGTCTCTTCACCTGCTACATGTATGTGGCTTCAGAGTATATGCACTGGCCCCAGGATGGACCAGAAAGCGGTAGGAGCCTCTGCCCTTTCATGTGTTCACTCATCCACTTGGTTGTCTTGTGTGTTCAGGGGTGTGTGTGTGTGTGTGTGTGTGTGTGTGTGTGTGTGTGTGTGTGTGTGTATTTACTGAGGACTGTCTCAGCAACTGATCTTCTGTACCTGAGGCATTTCTGAGCTGGGGGCATGGAAGCTAAGACTGAGGAAGGCAGTGTGAGTTCAGTATAGATGTGGAATAAGTGTAGATATGGAGCCAGTGCAGGGGTGGACATAGGGCACCGTGGGCATAGTGTATGTCTGGACACAGTCTCCTGAGTAGATACTGTGGATACCTGAAAATGTCTTTCCATTCTTCCCAGGAGAGATGTGAGAGGATTGTCTCCCATCTTCTGTTTGTCCTTTGGATGAGACAGAGCTAACAACCAGATATTACCTGACATAAGTGTCAGGCAAAGGACTCTTGGGGGTTGGGGGGTCAATTGTTAATGCCTTTGCCCAAAATGACAAACCCAGATTCTCTCAGAATGAACACCAGCCCTGTCCTTTTAGGCCTTTCAATGTCTATCTCTGTCTTGAGTGTAGCATTGGCTGCCCAGGTCCTGCAGGCCCAGCCTGAGTGAGCCTCTACCTCACCCTACCCTTACTTTGACTACATTCCATCTAGTCTATGACATCTCATTTGTCTTTCCTTTGCTATGTGTCAGGCGCCACAGCAAATGACCAGGCACAGGGCAGAAACCTGGAACAAAGGATGACTGGCACAAGTCAGTGGGGCTCCTGATACCTGTCATCCCCAGAAACCTGAATGTATAACCTGGATGCCACGGGTCTCACCAGTGTGTGAATCCTTTGGGAAGTAAAGATCCTGGCTGTTCTGCCTGAAAGCTCAAATCAAGGTGTTTCTCAAGCATCAGGATGGGAAATGGAATCGAGTCAGTGGGGAGCAGCCAGATGTGCTGGTGTGTGTTTGCAATTCTAGATCTCAGGCAGGTAAACTGAAGGATCACAAGTTCAAGACCAGATACATAGTGAGTTCCGGGCCAGCTAGTGGTGAGCCCCTATTTCAAGCCCATTTCTCCTCCCCTGTGAAAAACAAATGCAGCATAGAAACAAAGCCTGCTGCACAGAGGCAGGCTGTGTGCCTTCGCCCTCTGAGTATCTCTGTTCCACACTGGTTTATTTTAAGACTTAAGGAAAGACACAACAAACTGGATTTTCAGGTCTACTGAGGGGATTTCAAAGGAAGAAGTCCCACATTGCCCCACAGAGATGCCGGCTTGACTTGTAAATTGTGGTTACACAGAACTCCTGAGCACACCCTTGGACTTCCACAAGGAAAGCAGCTTCACACCTGAGCTGTGCTTCTGAAAGGCCTGGCTCTTGCCTCTTCTCAAGAAAACTTGCAGCTCTGACTCATAAATATTGTCAGGGTGCTCCTCCAGAGAACATTGTTCTGATTTAAGCTCTTTGATAATGTTTTTAAAACTACACCAATCCTCCTGCCCTGCCGCCGGCAACTATGGTGTTTGATTGCTGTCTGGGGCTTGTGGCGTTTCCTAATAAGAGAGTTAAGGTTTCAAAAATTCCCCAAGTTGTGAATGGAGTATCCACCCTCCACCTGAGCCTCTGCGGGCACACATTGGACCCTCAGTCTGTGCTTTGCAGTGAAAGACTGCAGAGGGAGACTGCATATCTTAAGAGCTGAGTGAGAACTTAGCCTGGAGAAAGGAAACCTGTGACAGTGCTGTGATCTGCCACAAAGAGAGGGGACTCTGCAGGCCTCACAGACACGTCCCTTGTAAATGGCCCTCTGCATCCACTTCCTCATGGTCACAGACCCAGCCAATAACATCCTATAGGCCCAGGGGAGTAACTGTTTTACAGAAGAGGACAGGCCTCTTAACCATGGCTCTCCATACCCATGGTCCCTGGTCTGAATCTGGAAATTTCCAGCACTCAAATGTAACTGTGTGAGACTGAAGAAGACCCGGGTTCTCCAACCCCAGAAGCCATGTCTTGCAGCCCCTGGCTTGAATAGAGTCCTGCTTCAGAGCAGAGACAGATACCAGAGAGGTGGCCTCAGGACTTGGCCTCCTACCCAGCCCTTCTCTCCCACTGTCTCCTGAAAGCAGATTCACTACAGTGAGGAGGCCTGTGTGAAAGGATTCTACGGGGACACAAGGAATAGTTTCCTGGGCAATATAAACTCTAAGGTCTGCGAGCCATGAGTCCCATGACTGCAGAGATGTTCTGTCTACCTGTAGTGAGCAGGGGAGGAGGCTGGAGACTACTGTGTGGAGTGAGATGGAGAGGCAGGGTGGGGCAGTGTCCAGGGGAGGCTTGACCTGAGGCCACCTGTGCTCAGGGAGCACCTGATGCCTTTGGGGAAAGACTGGTAGACCCCAGGTCTTATGAAGGGCAAGGAACTGAAGCCAGGTCTGGTAAACAAGCATTCTGTGCACACTGGTCAGAGTCTGTCAGCTGGCCACAGATGAGTAGGGAGGGGAGTGTGGAGGACCTGGGCTTCAATAGCTTCAGTAGACAAGAGGGTATTGTGAATATTATCTAAATGACTTAGGAAGAATGCTAGCCATGAGGTGACCTCGGCCCACAGAGAATGAGCACTTCCTATCCAATGCAAAGCCAAGCAGTCACATTAAGGAACGCATCAGACGTGAAACAGAACCTTGGGGACACCTGGGTCCTCTGAGAGATCTAGTGAAATGGGCAAGGTTAAGATACTCTGCAGAGTCGGGAGAGTCCTGTTTGGACTATCTGCAGACACTTGTGAGTAAGTGCTATATTCACAGCCCAATTTTGCCATATCATATACCAAAGGTCATGCGAAGGTCTCGCAGGAGAAGAGAAAGTTGATTCACTACCCACTCAAGACCCAGAAGTATAAGATGCTTAAGTTAGTGGTTTGTACTGTGTGCAGGAAGTTGCAAATACAGCAGAATTTTGGGGCTCCTCCTACCAGGACAGGGTGACTTAGAAGGTGAGACCATGCTGTAATGTCAATACAGCCCATATATGCATCACATATAATATATTTACATCATCATACATATACACAGACATATTATATATACACATATATATCAAAATATGGCCCATACCTTAAAAATATACAATAAAGATAATTTACTTAGACAATATTGCTAGAAAACTAACAGAAAAAGGTTGGCACTAGTTTGGAGAGGCCAGCAGTACTTTGAGGTCATTGGGCAGTATGTTCCTATTAGGCTGGGACATCTGCGGATATTCAGGCTAAGCCTACCATGGAGGGAAGTGTCACCAAAAGTTATGATGGTGCCTGACTTTTCCTCCACTATCAGGCAGTGGGGACCATCTCAGACAGCTCTGGGCCACAAAGAACATGTTGTAGAGGGCGTGGAGAAGCAACAAAGAAGCAGTGTATCAGCTCTGATTCCTCTGTATGTAGAAGGCATGTGCTCTGAGGAGTATGTCCTGGGGTACATTGATGGCCTTCAAATCATCTTACCCTGTGTCATCGTCGACTGTGGCATAGGCTGTGGAAGACCTCTCTGCAGAGCAGAAAGAGTAAGGGCCAAATTATTTCAGGAGAGCCTTAGAGAAAGCAATGGCTGGAAGAAGCCAGCAGAACGGTCTTCCTTCATTGTAACCAGTTACATTTGTAATGGCTCTCCTGGAAATAATAGCATGACACCATTATCACAGGATGAGTCTGGGAAGATCGAGAAGCCATCAGAGATTCTATTCCATGAGAGACACTCCTGCTGCCCATAAGGAACAGCAGAAGGCACAGCATGTCTTCAGTGGCATGGCAGGCAGTCTGACCAGTGGCAGTTTATTTCAGCCCCCACCTGCCTGATGGTTAGATTCAATCACAGACTCCTGATAAGAACCAGGTGTGATTGCCTAGGTCTTTAATACTAGAATAGATTTTCTTTGTCAAGGTTCAGGAGAGACGAAAAGAGAATTTAAAGTGACTTACTAAAAGCCATCAAGGTTGAGGCACTGCCAAATTGCGTCTCATTTCTTCCCATTCTAACCACTCAATTGCCCCTTCTTCTCGATTGCCCTGTTTTCCTAATGGAGGCCTGAACCTTGATTAGCTCCTCTGATCTCATTGGTACCTTCCCAGCTCACCCCTGTGGCCATCCACACCCTGTCTCTTTGGGATTCAGCATTGAGTACCGTTTGGGGGACTCAGCACTCAGTACTGTTATCTTGGGAATTCCCAAAGGACCACATCCAGGGGGTTCTCAACCAAGACTTCCTTCTGTCTGCTGGGAGTCCCATGGAGGGTCCCTCCTGCCAGCCCCAGAAAAAGTGTGTTCAGAGGAATGTCACATTGAGGAGGTGTAACCAGGGAACAACCAGGAGGACAGAAAATAAAAGGGAAAGGGGCAATGAGGGGACACAGGAGGATAGCCAAGCTTCTTTTGTACAACTGGGGAATAGGGAAGAGAAGCTGAGGGTTAGATATGAACTCTTGACTACAACTTGTTCGTGGGGTTGGGGTGGAGTCATGAGCAGGCATTCATGAAAAACCCAGAAGACTGGGTAAGGACACATATCTGGCCTGGCTTGCAGTCTTTGTCTCCAACAGAAGAAAGCCAGGATATTGTCAGTTACCTGGGACAGTTAAGGCAGTGTCAGAACTCTCTCTACCAGAACTGAACTTCATGGGGGAGAGTAGACCTGCAGAGCTTTGAAAGTGAGCAAAGATGGTGTCTCCTCTATAATGAATCTGGCCTCAAGTTGCTCCCAGGTAGCTTGTGCCTGGGGGCCTACAACCAGTGGTGGTGGGGATGTGTACTGTTATGGCCATCTCAGCTTTGCTACTTACATCCCGTTGCTACTTGTCACCCTGTTGGCCCTTGTCTGTGGCCTGTCTTCATGTGTGACAAACACATGTCCTCTACAGTCTCTAGAGATGGAAGTCTCCTCAGTGAAGCAGACCAGGACATGGAGCCCTTAGCTAATAGCTAACTCACAGAACAGATCTGGGAGGCTGGAAAATGAAGTCATCTGTGTAGTTACAAAAGCAGAGGCCAACAGCAATAGGACGGAGTGATAAAGACACAGAGAATCAGGCTTGGGAGTCAGAGTGTAGCTATGCCCAGCCAGAAGACAGCAAAGTCTCCTGACTGTGCTTCTCAACCCTCTGAGGGTGTGTAGCCACCTCTGCGGTCAGCTTGCAGAAGCATCACTCTGTCTAACTCCTGGTCAATACCTGACGTGGGGCTCCCCCTCCAGGAAGTACAGGACACACTTCCACTGGATTCAGAGCTCCCTGGAGCCACTGCTGTTGAAGATGGTTGTTGCTCCTATGCCATTTACATACACAAGAGGTAGAATGCCCAGGCTGGGCATGGCATGTATGAGGGCAGGCACCTGTGGAGAAGGCATTTAAGATGGCACATACCTATCTCATAAAGGTTTAGTAGACAATGAAATGAGCATCAGGCCATCATCCTCGGTATGCAGGGAGCACGTCAGTGTCTTCCATTAGGAATACCAGCTAGTAACACTAGTTTCTATTCTTGCAGAAAAGTCCCAGCTATGCATGCCAGGCCCCTCAGAATTTTCAAGAAAGGTGGAAACATTGACACAGCAGATAGAGAAGAAGGAAGCTTTAGGGTTAAAAGAACTCACAGAGGTTGATGGTCAGAAAACTCACTTGTGGCTTTGGGGGCACAACCTGGCCAAGGAGAGGGGACACGGGGCTGAGTGAGCAATAGAGATGAGCAGAGTGGAGAGAATCAAATCGTGTAGCCAAGAAAACTCATAAGCATGCTTGAAGTTCATTTGGTGAAGCTATCATTAGGTACTAAGCACAGGTCAGTCAATCCCAACCCTGTGGGCTCCTCAGAACCTCAGCAAGGCTCCTGAACACATCCCTGATTTGGTGACATCAAGGCAGGTCATGTCTAACTCTCAGAGGTGCCAGAAGGACTTCTAGTTCCCATCCAGCTCTTTCCTCTCCTTTGGATTTCCTTCCCCCAGGATATAGCTGTGACCAAAGTAGAATACCAACTTAATTCAGCAATTCCTTGTGAATTTTCTTATCCTGTATTGGAGAAACACGGAAGGATTGTTTTATTCCTGTCCTTAAAGCTTGAATTTTTTCATGAGCCAGGAAGTAAGGCATGGCAGTGTTTGGCAAAGATGGAGAGCTTTCCCATGGCATGGTGTCTGGCATCCATCTTGTTTCCTAATCTTGGTTTGTGCATCATTGGTTCCGTGTTCCCAGTTGTGTCCTGCCAATACAGGCATAGCTGGATACTTGCTGCCCTTCAATGTGCCTTTAGGTGGATAAAGAGCAGAGACTGTTCATCACTGTGGGCATACATGATATAGGACCCTGGTCTTCCTGGAAGTTCAATTTCACCTGCAAAGACCGGAAACCAATATCAGAGATAATAGAAAGCAAAGAGGCAGTATGGAGAAGTGAATAAATACAGCTTTGCCTGATGACACAGCGTTAGTTACTTCTCTGTGACTGTGAGAAAACACCATGACCCAGGATCTTCTGAAAGAAAGAGTTGTGCTCTATGCCCCCTCCCTCAGGGTTAGAAGCCATTACAATAAGGATGCTGGCATGGAGACACCTGTAAAAGAAGCTGAGAGATCACACCTTCAATCTCAAACACAAAGCCCCAAAGTTCAAACTGGAAGTGGAGGAACTCTGTAAACTCTCAGAGCCTCCCCTCCCCCACTGGCATACTTCAAGCAAGCCTGCTCTTCTCCAAACTGTGCCATTAACTGGGGACTAAGTATTCAAGTATGTGGACCTACATGGGGCCATTTCTCACTCAAATCCTCACAGGTACCCTCTCAACAAAAAGATTAGCAGATGTTGCTACTCTGACCCCCTTGGCTACCCGTAATACCAGTGATGGGTCAGATTGTGAACACTTTATGTTCTGAGAGCCTTTAAGGTACACCAGGGATGCCTAGTCCTACAGAGGTAGGAGTATCATGTGTGATGGAGGGCAAGCGTTTGAGTTCTGAGATGTTTACTTCCGGACATGGACAAGGACCAGATGTGGTCCATGGACTGCAGTGTACCAGACCCCTATGTTCTTCCCTCTGGTCACTGTGAGATGTCTGCAGGATCCCTGAGGCCATTGAGTCACCCACACTTGACAGCCAGATGAAGCCTGCTCATCCCAAGCGTAACATGAGTTGGGAATGTCTGAATCAGGTCTCAGTTCCCATCCAGGGACTGGTAAGCCATTTGACCTCTGTCCTCTGTGCACTTGAGTCTGCCCATTGGGACAGCAGACCACATTCACTGCACTGGTTGCTGCATCTCACTGACTTGACCAAGGTCACCTCCACATCTTCAGGGAATTGGACTTTGGTGCAAGCCAACCATGCCCTCAGCTATTGGCAAATGTGGCTGTCAGGGTTCTTGTCTCTCCATATTCACAGCTGAACCTCAGAATGTAACTGGTACTACAGACAGGGCCTTTAGGAAGTAATTATCATTACATGAGGTCATATATATATCTGACTACCTTCTGGTGTCTGGCAGGTGTCCCTATAGGAGGAGAGGTGACCATGTGAGAACACAAGAAGAAGCCATTTGTAAGATAAGGCAGTGAGAGACTCAGGAGGAACCCAATCTTGGACCTTTGTCTTCTAGAAGGCAGGGTCTCTTCATCCTTGCATTTGAGTCCAGGTCTCCAATGCCCTGCTCTGATGAGTTGTTATAGTTGGGACATTGCAAAGAGGAAGTACGGACAAACTGTCATGTCACCTCCAAAGGGATGGTATCTTATCTCCTCCCCAGAGAACAAAATCTCCACAAAGTCATCTACATGTGCTCTGGGGATGCTGGGGACAAACAGGGAAGGGCACTAGAGACTTAGGAGTAGACAATACTGTGAAGATGTTGGCTATAGGGGCAGACTAGAGACAGGCTAAAGTCCTACGGATGTGTTGAAGGTTCTAGGAGGTGTGGCCAGGAGCAGAAACACAGGCAGGTCTCTTGGGTGGGACAGCTTCACAGTTCAGGATATGGAGCCTCCTCAGGTAAATCCTCACAGGGTGAGAGAACTCCCGTGTGTCAGGGCCCAGGCTCCAGAAAACAGTTCCTGAAGGTACAGTGGATAGAATTCCTTACTGAATAAGATCAGAAAAGATTCAGGCCTCTTGGGGGCAGGCTTAAAGCAATAGGCTGTGGTCAGGAAGTCCTTGAAGACTCAAGTCTTTCTCATTTCAGCTGTATCTCCCAAGATTATCTCCATTCTGAAGTGAATAGGTTGTGACACAGCAGTTGGCAGTGAGGTCTCTTCCTCTGCAGTCTGCAGGGCAGACCCAGATTGACGACAACCTCAAATTTTACTTGTGGTTTTCAAAATAAAAACATGCGATCAATCCCTTTTAAACACACACGCGCACACACACACACACACACACACACACACACACACACACACATTTTGGGATGAAGACTTGGAAATACTTGGCTCTACTGGCTCTGCCCAGCCCAAAATTGGGAAAAATAAAAACAAACAAACAAAAAGCAACGTGAAACAAATTATTTTTCCCCCCTCAGGAAAACCATCTCAGGAAGGGGAAATAGAAGATGGTTTGACAGGTGCAGAGAGCTGGAGGTGTGGTGCTGTTGAGGCCCAACCCTCAGTGATGCGTCAAAGATCTGAAGATGAATACAAATATTTCCCAAACACTCAGAGATGGTCTTTGCCTGTGAGTCAGAAAGACAATAGGACAGACGGGACGGAGCCTCCACCGCATGGCCCTGTGCCAGCCTCGGGACAGCTGTGCTCTGCGCAAGAATCACAGCAGCTGTATTTAAACTAGAAATTAATTCTCCTTTTATTTAATGTGCACAGCCTTTTTAGTCTTCAAAAAGGAAACATTGGCAATTAGGCTGTGTGCATTTCTTGGATGGCACTGCATTTGCTGTTTTTGTTTGCCACGTCTGTGATCTCTAGTCCCAATACAGGATGGTGATGGCTAAGCCAGGTTTCCTGAAGAGAGGGGGCTTTCTGGCCACCTTTCTCTTTGTTGGCGGAAGGGAATTTGACTTGCCCGTGTCCCCGCCCTCCTGGAGGGTTGGCAGCAATCTTACTCTCTACTGCGGCTGTTTGGTTTGGATTTGGAATGCTGAGGTCAGGCAAGAAAAGAGTGGAAAGGAGACAAGAGGAGAGCTAGAGAAGAAGAGACAGTTCTGGCCTTCTTGGGCATACTGGGGACAGCAAGACAAATGGCATCTTTTGAAGAGACAATGGGACAAGTCTTCCCGAAGACACTTGAGGAGATATGTGCCCATGAGTTGGTCAGAACACTGCTGTGTGAGGAGCTTACAATGTCCAGGGGGCAGTGGTGTGTGTGTTTGTGTGTGTCTCTCTGTATGTTTCTCTGTGTCTCTATGTATCTGTATATGTTGTGTGTTTGTGTGTCTCTCCCTATGTGTGTGTATATGTGTGTGTTTGTGTCTTTGTGTGTGTGTGTGTGTGTGTGTGTGGCGTGTGTGTTGTTCTTCCCTACAATGTTCTTTTTGCACCTCCTAAGCTGATGGTCTGGTCTATGCAAAGAGATAGAGATTGAGTAAGAAGTAGAGTGATGGCCTCAGACTTTCAATTCTTAAAAAGAAACCCAGAGTCACCTACCACCTCCACGAAAACAGCCCCTTCCAGACCCAGCAGGGTTGGTGTTCACATGTATTCAGAGACTGTGGCAGCACACATGGGCCTGCACAAAGTCAAACCAGACAATATCCCTGAAGTGAGCAGGAAAGTGAACACACATCTCTGTCCTCATGAAGAAGCCATTTCCATCTGGTATCTTCAGGGAAAGCGAAATAGTTTTTCTCAGTGGAATGTCACTGAAATGGTAAGCCTAGGAGTAGTTAGCCAATACAAAATGGCCTCCATGTTTTTTTCTGTACTTTACAAAAGAATCAATTTTTGTAGATCTTTTTGAGTTGGGATGGAGGGAGAGAAACATAAAATTGGGTGGGTGGAGAGGATCAGGAAGGTGTTAGAGGAGGGGAAATAATGCAATCAAAAATAAAAGGGAAACAGCGAGGCTCCTGCCTTCTTCTCTACCCACTGAAACTCAAGCTGGAAGCCTGTGGGATTGGAGACAGCCAGAGAACTCTTTGTTCATTACAGTAGCAACAGCTTCTTTAAGGGAGTCTACTGTGCTTTACACATAGAGCACAGGTATTCAAAAACCTTCCTGAGTGGGATGTTGGGTCTCTACTTGAAATGAGAGAAGCAGGCCCAGGTCTGCTTAGCATCCTTAGAGCTCAGTATGAGGATCCTGAGGGAGGGTGGAGCACCACTGTGGGGTCACTGGGAGCCAGAGGAGGGAGAACATCATTCCCTATCCTCTCGCTCTATCTTAGTTAGGGTTTTACTGCTATGAACAGACACCATGACCAAGGCAACTCTTAACTGGGACTGGCTTACAGGTTCCAAGATTAAGTCCATTATCATCAAGGCGGGAGCATGACAACATCCAGGCAGGCATGGTGCAGGAGAAGCTGAGAGTTCTACATCTTCGTCTGAAGGCTGCTAGCAGAATATTCACTTCCAGGTGGCTAGGATGAGGGTCTTAAGCCTACACCCACAGTGACACACCGACTCCAACAGGGTCAAATATATTCCAACAGGGCCATACCTTCTAGTAGTGCCACTCCCTGGGCCTAGCATATATAAACCATCACAGTGTTCAACCCCCACTTGTGTCTCCACTGAAGCTACACAGAGACCAGAGGGCAGAGGGCAGTGAGAAGAGGGCCCACAATATTGTCCAGAGGAGCACAGTGGTACCAGCATTTGACTGTTACACTGAAGGGCAGAAGGCAAGTGACAGAAACTAAGGTGATATCTGGCAGAAGTCAACTAACTATGTGATGTCTTTGATGCCCTTCAATGCCATGTGAGCAAGATCTTAGCAGCTTTGTTGTCAGAGAAGCCTGTCAATCCTCAATCATAGGGATCAAACATTGTCACCATGCAGGGTGAGAAGAGCAGCCCTAGACTAAGGGGACAGAGGTAGGACTAGGCCACTCTCTCTGCTGAGCTGGAAGATGAAGGATGGCTTCCTGGTTCCTGGATGAAACCCTCAGAACTCGTAGGGCCTGGTCACCTCTTCCATAGAGACAGAGAAACTTGGCCAAAGGCAGCTGATAGGTAAACCTAGTGCTAACACCAAACACAGACATTTAAAACATAGAGTACTTTGGCATACCCAATGGTGTACTTCATGGTAGAGATGTCCATTACAGTGGCTAGTGCCATTTTCAGAGACATGGCTGTGGTCACATTTAACACATACACCCAGACACTAGTTCATTCCATAGCAAAATTCACAGTAGTTGTTTTTTTAAAAAATAATCTTTAAAAGTTATTTATTTTGTATGTATTTATTTTGTGGTGTGCATGTGTGTGTGTGTTTCCAAGTGTAGGTGTACATGCATATATGTGCATGTGCATGTGCATGTGCATGTGGAAGCCAGAGGCTAAGTCAGATATCTTCTTTGGTTGCTTTCACTTTATTGAGTGAGACAGGGTCTCTTGCTGAGGCCAGAGACCACCAATCCAGCAAGTCTAGCCAACCAGGCGGCCCCATGGTAGTCCCCGTCTCTGCTTTCTGACCTTAGGAATTACAGGTGAGCTGCCATACCTGCTCAGGTTTTATGTGAATATGGGGACCTGAACTCCAATCCTTACACTCCTGAAACAAATATTTTGTTCAGGGAACCTCCTGCCCTACCTCAATGGATTCATTTTACAATTAGCCTGCAAAGTGTTACATTTTATTACAGCATTTTCAAACAGAATTTGTGTTCATTGACCTTCTTTACTCCCTCTCTCCTCATTCCCACTCCTTGCACCCTTTCATCCCCAGAATCTTCTTTGTACTTTAATGCCATTTGTATCCTGTTGCCCTGCCCCCTCCTCAACCCTGCGTTCCCCATGTTTGTCTCCTTTCTAACTCCCTGGCATGTACCTGTGCTCACACCTGTGTAAGGTAAGCAGGGAGCCAAGTCACCAAGAAGAGTTGAGGTAACCAGAAAGGATCCTGCAGAAGATCACAAGTAGAGGCAAGATAGCCCAGTTGATGGCCAGAAAAATTAGATCATTCCCAGGGAGGGGACAGAGCAGTGGCAGGGGTAACAGCAACTGCTTCTCAGGGATACTTATGAAGGAAACTTCTGGAAGAGGGTGAACTGGCACATGAGCAGGAGGAGGGTAGGTGAACGAGACTAATTCTCCTGAAGCTCCATGGTTCTCCTCATTCCCACACACACCCTCACGCTTTATATATGTCATTTTAACCTTTAGATATAGTGGCACTGACTGTCTTTTTATATACTGATGGTGTTATATTTCCCTGGCCAGCAGTCCATGTATGCTCCAGTCTAATAAGGAAGCTGTTGTGTATATAGCCAGAGAATGCTGATGGAAAGTTAATTTTACAATTCAGAAGAGCCAGGATCTAAAGCAGATCACATAATCAAGACATTGACATGTAGAAGAGCTCCTAGGACTACATGCCAGAGGCCAGATAGTTGTGATCACACCTTGACATGGATACAACCAAGTTCCTTTGCTCAAGGATCTAGGTCTGGGTCTGGTCCTGTCTTAGGCTTCCAATTATGGCTACCTTTCCTTCTTAGCTGCTCTGATTGGAGGACTTGTCACTTTGCTCAAGGCTGTCTATTTATAAATAGAAGAATCAAGTTTTCATTCAAAATGAGATGAAGTATTTTCCTAAGACCTCAAGAATTTCTAGACAGTTCCAACTTATGTTGTTTGAATCCTGCCTTCAGTTAGCACCCAAACTCAGGTGCTCTGCAGACAGAATTCTGTTAGATTCTGAGAGTCCTGAGTCCAGTCAGATGGAAGATACATGCCCTGAGCCAGCACAGAGATGATGGCTCACCTCCTCCACTCTGCACCTCGGCTGATCTGGGAGCCTGCTCCAGCCTCATCCCAGCTCCTTTGCTCTTGTATCAAATGCATATACAGCTGAGGGATGTAACGATGTAGGATGTGTCTCTTTAGTTCTACCTTGCTTCCAACAGATGTATTAAAATAATGAGGCTGAACTGTTGCATACAGTCATAAGTAGCTGGTCACCTGTACCAAGAAAGACTCCAACATTGGTGAATGACAAGAGACAGTGAGGAATGGGTCTATCTCTCCAAGTGGCAAGCATGGAGAGAGAACTAAAGTCCTTTTGTCTACTGTACCATCCCAGGCAGTCCATCTATGTTTTGATTGCCAGCTAGTAGTAGACTGATTTGAGCAAAGGCATGAGTGTTGAAGTGTTTTCAGCAAGTCTAAGACCAGGTATCAATTGTTTCCAATTAAAACTGAAGTAGCAATGAAGACATAGTCTAAATACTGAACAAGGGGTGGGGGCAGGCCTTAGTAGAAGCCTCTGGACTCAGCCCTACAAGACCAAATGGATGAGGTAGTTGGGTAAAGCTGAGTAGAAGGCATGGGAGTGTGAGCTCAGGCTGAAATTCCAGTCTTTGCCTCATGATCTTGGCTCACCAGCTGTTCCCTGTCCTGGACAAAACAGTGGTTGATGACACTAATTCTGTCCCTGGAATTTTTTTTATTAACTTGAATATTTCTTATATACATTTCGAGTGTTATTCCCTTTCCCGGTTTCCGGGCAAACATCCTCCTCCCCCCTCCCCTTCCTTATGGTTTTGTAAGAAGGAGGTACACTCAGGACATAGTCCCTCTGTGACCAGACCACTGACTCAGAAACAAACACACACACACACACACACACACACACACACACACACACACACACACACATATGGCTCCCTCAGCATTTCTGTAGATTAAAATTCCATTCTCAGTCATTTGCCAAGTTTACAGACCTATTGTGTTCCTCTGGGTGGCTGTGGTACTGAGAAGACAGGCTTTTCAAGAGTTTTTCCTCAATGGCACAGAGGAAATCTACTTAGGGGCCTTAGATCTTATAAACTGTCAGTTCTACAGATGTCCACAAACCCATTTAATCGACAGTCAGTCATTCCCAGGGAGAGCTTGGCTCATACCCATCACTGCTGTAGTCCAGATAGCCATGGGTATGTGGTGGCAAGCGGCAGAGTGTAGGGGTCCTCCAGCACTGACATTCAGAGCCAGAGGAAGAAGAGAGACAGTGTACCCACCAACAACACCTGTTTGGATGAAGCACTTAAAAGAAATGCAGTACTTTGTCTCCTGTGATCTTTTTTTTTTTGTTTGTTTGTTTGTTTGTTTTGTTTTCTCGTCTCCAGGATCCAGAGGCCAGGCTTCCCTCCCATCCTGCTCTTCTAGCACATCCATGTCTAGTCACTGTTAGAAGCCTTGTGTATTAGGCTCTCTCCATGTGTCTAATTTCAAGAGATAATCACTTGCTACTATGACATGTGAGCCATCCCAAAGTAGAGAAGAGATCCTCACTCCTGTCTTACAAGGCCACTTCCCCAATAGAAGAACTTGCAAGCCTTCTTAATTGAGCCATTTTCTGAGGCTAGCCTTGACTACTCAAGGCTACACTGGAGAATGGGCCAAATGAAGTGGAAACATGCCATTAGTAGGGATGGTGGTGTGGCTAGAGCCACTTAGTGACTTTGCTGCAGGTCTGCCGCTCTGGCCTTCAGAGGCTTGGATGTAAGTGGCACTCAAGGCACTAAGCATCACAGAAGGATCACTCAGAGACAGCCACAATTATAGCATTGCCCACCAGAACACTGCATGGAAGCTGTCACTGTGGAGCTGACTTTAAATTAGATATTGGAAATAAAGGGGAGATGCTATGTGGCTATCTCCCTCGGTCCTTCCCCACTTCCCCCCTTTCTCCATTTTACCATCCCCAAAGAGGCCAAAGGCTCTGCTCCTGAGGAAGCATGTGGTTCTAATGAAAGATTCACACACTGTACTGAGCAGCCATTCATGCTGGGGCTGGAGGACAGTTGGGGGTCACTTCCATGTTCCCTTCCTAGCCCTAACATGGCAGTAAGATGTTACCTGCTTTGGTGGCTGTGAAAATGAAGAGAAGAGGCCACAAGACCAGGATGGGTGAGGTCGGCACTAGGATTGGCCTCTCAAATAATGTGCCTGTCCTCCATGTACCCAGCACCCAAACATAGAACACTGAGGAACAATCTCTATCATGGACCTTATTGCAGAGTTGGGAATGCCCTAAGAGCATGCCCACTGCAGGGTTGGGTGTACCTTGGGAGCATGCTCCCTGCAGGGTTGGGTGTACCTTGGGAGCATGAGCATGCTCACTGCAGGGTTGGGTATACCTTGGAAGCATGCTCCCTGCAGGGTTGGGTGTACCTTGGGAGCATGCCCACTGCAGGGTTGGGTGTACCTTGGGAGCATGCTCCCTGCAGGGTTGGGTGTACCTTGGGAGCATGCCCACTGCAGGGTTGGGTATACCTTGGGAGCATGCTCCCTGCAGGGTTGGGTGTACCTTGGGAGCATGCCCACTTCAGGGTTGGGTGTACCTTGGGAGCATGCTCACTGCAGGGTTGGGTGTACCTTGGGAGCATGCCCACTGCAGGGTTGGGTGTACCTTGGGAGCATGCCCACTGCAGGGTTGGGTGTACCTTGGGAGCATGCCCACTGCAGGGTTGGGTGTACCTTGGGAGCATGCCCACTGCAGGGTTGGGTGTACCTTGGGAGCATGCCCACTGCAGGGTTGGGTGTACCTTGGGAGCATGCCCACTGCAGGGTTGGGTGTACCTTGGGAGCATGCTCACTGCAGGGTTGGGTGTACCTTGGGAGCATGCTCACTGCAGGGTTGGGTGTGCCCTAGAGAGTGCTCACTTTCTTGTCTTCTTTGAGCCATATCATTACAAATTCATCTTAAAATATGCCTTCAAGCCATATTCTGATTTAAAAAGTAAGAAAAAACAATAATACAGCAGTTCGATACAGAACTGGAGTAGAGATTTGACAAATGTGGGGACTTACTGTATAAAACTATTTCAGGTTATTGGAAAACTGATTTTCCAGAGGAATATGACTCTTAATAGAAAACTCAATAAAAGACAATATAAAAATTATAGACTACTATCACTTTAAAACAAAATTGCCAAAATTATAAATAAAGTATTATCATGACACTGAGGATATTAGAGACAATTGACCAAGCAGAATAGCACAATATAAAGGGATATAGACGTTGTTCATCATCTCAGCAAGTCAAAAGCACCAGTGGACATTTGTTTGAAATTATAGCAGTAATTTCTAATGAAAGCTACATGCAAAATAGATAGGAGAAATATATAGATAGACCTATTATGGCTGGGAATGTAGCTCAGTAATAGACCACTTACCTGCTGTACACAAAACTCTGGATTCATTCCCCAGTCCTCCTCCCAAGTACAGTATTTAATAACATCAACAGCACATGCTAAAATATTAAATTTACTTAATGTGTTAATATTTGGTTGTATTCTTTTCTTCAAATAACATAATTTTGTTTTTCTTTATGGCTGAATGAAATTCTATTTAGTATACATCACGCACACAGAGAACCATGCACACATAGAGACAGACGCAGACACACATGGACAGAGAAAGCAGCTATGTCCTCAGATCACAGTGTGTTCATGTGTGTAACCATGCTTTAGCAGAAATACAACCTAAACATTGTCAAAAAGCAGGACAATATCTAGGCTGAATTCCACATGCACGCGCATGTCTCCTAGCAGCAATTTGAGATACCAGTCAAAACTGGAATACATGGCCTTGTCAAAGTCCTCACCATCTCTTAAATGACACTGCTCTCCATCCAGAAGTTAGAGCCAGAGCTTCAGGAACTTCTTTCTTCATGCCTCTTCCTCCCCACTCCCTCTTCCCTCTTCCCTCCCACTTCCTCTTCCTTCCTCCCTCCTCCCTCCTCCCTCTAACCCCCTCTTACTCTTCCTCCCTCCCTCCCTACAACTCTGGAAACTGCCCTGTAGAATTAGGGCAGGTTGGTGATAGGTCTGAGCTGCCTCCTTGTTCATAGAGTCTTCTTTGTGCTCTCAAAGCAGACAAGGGTCTGCAGTCTAGAGGAGGAAGTAGGAAGGCTACGAGCAAGAAGCTATTGCATGACTTTTCCCTGGGAGATTTGAAAAACTGCCTGTCTACCCCAGGCAGGGTGCTTGACTATAGACCAAAGAAACAGTGGCATCCAAGTCTAGCTTGGGCATCTAATGAGTCTATTGGGGTTACACAGAAGAGTGTAGTAAGGGGGTTCTTCTAGGAGTAGAAAAGGCTTACTATTCAAATGTGACTCAGAGGTATCTGCATCCCCCCAAATCTTCCCCAGCCTGGGTGACAGCTATTAAATATGGCATCTCTGCATTTCTCTGCACAGCTCCATCAAAAAGTCCCCTCCCTAACATTTACTGCTCACATAACCTCCAGGAGGACCCTGTGAGTCCTCTTCTCCTTTCCTCCAGGAGGAAGTATCTCAGTTAGGAGGAGACAGCCACATAACAGATGTCAAATGCACACTGAGTTTGTGGACAGAGGCAGGACAGCCATGGCATGCACAGCCGCTGCTGTGTACGCCTGGGCTCCAGGTGGCAGTTAACCGCATAGCCACAACTCCAGCGTACCAAAGAAATAGTGATTTCTACAAGTGTGTCAACATCACCTGGGCGAAGACAGGCGTACCTGCACCTTGCACTGCTTACTGTAAGCCACCATCATAACGGCTCCATTAGTCACGTTTCTGCACACTTCTGCCAAGCTGTGATGCTCTTTCCTGGGCTCCAGGGCCAGGCTGCCCTTCCCATGTATTTGCCTCTAGTTCTCTGTGCCTTGAGATATGCCTTTTCAGCTGCACTTCAGTCCCTATCCTCATGCTGCGCTCTAAAGACTTGACACGAGCAACATGGAACACCTGCTCTTTAGGCTGCATTCTTACTGGGCCTGGGGAGATGGCTGGGTGGGGAAAAGTACCTACTATGTAACCATTAAGACTTAAGTTTGGATCCCCAGCACCTGTGTAAGCCTTAGTAACTTCAGTCATCAGGGGACAGAAACAGGCAGATCCAAGGTGCTTGCTGACCAGCCAGTTTAGATGAAATAGCAGGCTCTAGGCTCAAGGAGACCCTATCTCAAAACATAAGACAAGTGATTGAGAAGGGTATCCTATGTTGACCGCTGACCTCCACACATGCTTGCATGGGCAGAACACTTGCTATACATACAACCACACACTTATACACACAGTCACACATGTACACTCATACACATACATACATACATACATACATACACTCATTCACACAACACACACATACAATCACTCACGTATACATATATACATATGTTTACATATATACATATACATGCACACATATACATCAATCACTCTTTACATACACATACATAGTCATACATGTAAACACATGCACATAATCATGTATGCCCACATACAAACATACTCATATACACAATACATACACACACATAATCATACATGCACATACACACAACAACACATACCATTCTTGCTGGCTGTGGCAGTGCATACTTATAATCTCTGTACTCAGAGGGAGGAGAAAGAAAGATCTCAAGTTCAAAGCCAAAAACGCAACTAGTTCAAAACTAGCCGGAGTTGTATAATGAAACCCTATACCAATCCAAGGACTAGGTTCAAGCCTGAGTTGTAGTGGACTTGTCCAGTATGAAAGGCTCTGGGTTCTTCTGCTGGAGCTACTCCAGGTTCTTCCTTACTTGAGATGTTCTGTATGTTGGTTAGTTTTTACTATCAACTGGACACAACCTAGACTCACTTGGAAAGAGGGAAACTCCACTGAAAAATTGCCTCCACCAGATTGGCCTGTGGCCATGTCTGTGATAAATTACTTGATTGATGTGGGTGGGTCCAGCACACTGTGGGTGGTATTAGCCCTAGATGGGTGGGCCTTAGTGATATAAGAAAGCTAGCTGAGCAAGTCAGACAGCAAGCCAGTAAGAAGCATTCCTCCATGGTTTCTACCTTAAGTTCCTGCTATGACTCACAACAGTGATGAACTATGGCCTGGAAGATTAAGCAAATAAACCCTTTCCTCTCCAGCTTGCCTTTGGTCCTGATGTTTATCACTACAATAAAAATCAGACTAGAATGCCCTGCTAGGCAAGCCATTCTCATTATTTGTATTAGAATGCATTGTTCTTCAAATACAAACCAATGGATCAATTGGACACTTACACCACTGCTTAGACCAGTGTCCAGAGTACAGTCATTGTTTGGACCAAGGCTCCATCATCCCATGCCCTGGTCTTGCTGCTTTGGAAAGATGTCTTGTCTCTTCTGCCTCAATTTCTCACCTCCAAAGCTGAGTCGTTACTAATGTTCCTCTCAGAATGATTATGAAGATTCCATGAGGTTAGTATGACTCAGCGGTGAGAACAGCGCCTGGCACACCATAAACACTGAATGAACAGTGTGCTGGGACTGTTACCCGGGTTGCCTGCCAGCAAGAGTGGGCTGACGGTGTTACTACAACCATTGCCACTACTGATTCATAGTCTCTGGTAAATGCTTTCTGGTTATGAAATTACTTTAAGTGCATGTGGTCTTTTTGTCTTTAAAATTAGCATTACTTTTATTGGCATGTCTAATTTATTGTAGATAATAAGTGTGCCTTTCAGGTGTATCATTATCAGGCACTTTGACAATACTCATACCCCATGTCTTCTCTGTCTCTCCTCCAGCCTCTCGGCTCATTCCTTCTCCTTTCATTTTCATATCACGTGGTTTATGCATCTATTTAAGAATCTAGGATCCACAGATGAGTGAAATCATGTGCATCTCTGCATATGGCCTTTTTTTAAACCAAAATTAAAAGTTTGATCTGAGCAAAACTGAAACCTGCAGTTGCCCCCATGCTCAGCCCTGTCCCCCTCTCATACCCCACTCACCCTGTCTCCTGCTTTAGCTACTTGAGACTGTGCACTGAGGATGCAGCATCAGAGACCAAGCCCTGAGAACCAGGTGACTAATGACATAGTGACACCATCATAATGTGGAATGGTGATTGTCTTAGCTCAGAGAAAGGCCACATAAAGACAGTGTTGGGAAGTTGCCTGGGATCAGAAGACCAAAACAACAACAGTGACAAAATTCTTGACATCTTCTTGTCTCAATCCCCAGTCCTTGTTCTCAGCCCACAGAACGAGCTTGAGGGTAGCATGACCAGAGGATCTGCACTCCAGGGGAGTCAGAAGCTCCCTACTCTAGAACCAGGAAGTCTTCTAGAGACTAGGAGAACCAGGAAGTCTGTGTTCCAGAAGAATGTCTAGGAATCTTCACATATAAAACAAGGGACTATGGAATCACCAGTGTGAGGCAGGGGTAAAAGGTTTTGGATTTATCCCCTGGAACCTTTCAATTCCCCCAGTTCCAAGGCTGAAAAATTTCAAGGACTTGCAGGTGCATTTAAAAAACTATGGAGGGGATTATTTAAAGTCGTTCATTAGCTATAAAATGCCCCCTACCACAAGTCCTCTGCACTCCCCATGCTGGTGTGCTAGCATAGGAGGACTGTTGCATAGGACCGCAGTTAGAGGAAAGATCATGCTTTCAGCAGCATAGTGTTGTCTATGTGAATGGTCGAGGGATGGTAATTGGAAGGGCAGTGTGTTTCTGTGTCCTCAGGAAGAGGGAGATGCTTGACTTTACGTGGACATAGGACATGTGTCCCTTTGGTCACTGACTATGATTAGCACCTTTTTTAGCTGGTAACAATATATAGTGTGTGAATGCCAACATATCCAGCAACATCCCAGACAAGATGAGTGTTTTCCCCAAACAGCCACAGGCCCAGGGTTTCTCAGCTCAGGCTACAGGCCTAAGTATCAGATAGTAGCAGGGAGACCCATGAAGCTGCCCACCATGAAAACTATGAAAGGAGAATGCCTGCAGCTCCAGGAGGGATGGTCCCAGCTTTCCAAAGGTTCAGGTCAAGTGGGAGGATGCAAGTTCACCAGCAAGGTCTGAGCTGCTGCAGATTCCCCTCCAACCAGCAGCGTGTCACTGGTCCAGGTGATTATCCATTGGCAGCCCAGTCTTTGTCTCTGACCATCATATTCTTTCCTGTAGCAACTGACACACCCGTCTTTCAGCGTCAGAGCCTTGCAGAATGTTCAGAGGTGCTCCAGAGAAGGACTGCATACCCATTGCTGTGGATCACCCATCACATTGTGGGTCAGGTTCATGGTTTCTGGGAAGGAGAAGGCCTGTCATAGCCTTTTGCTCATTGCTGACCTTCTTTGGGTCAGGAGGATTTGAGATTTGTGCTGTGTTCCCAGTGGGCCAAATCCTCTGGGAGCTGCAGGCAGGGGAGATAATACAACTGAGATAGGTGTCCCTTCCAGTCCAGATGGATCACTGCTCTCCCCTGAATGGTAGACAGCATAACCAGATGGCCAGGGAGTGGCTGGTTAGCATTCTCAAGAGACTGCCCTGGTGGAACACAGAACTACTGTGATGCCAACACTAGGCACCAGCCCAGCCCTGGGAAGGAGGACCCATGCCTGGCACACGTGTAATTTCTGCCTGGCCACCTCAACTGCTGTTGTTATGTTCCACTGGGTCAACACTACGGTGACTGCTGCACAGACAGACTGCTGCTGGGTTCTGACTCTTTGCTGACATGGTCCTTTGGAGTTGCAGGTCTGCTTTAGACTGTAGCCCCACTTTCCAAGAGGAATGCAGCATTCTGTCAGTGTGAAACCTTCTTCAAGACATGTGCGCTTTGTGTTGCTCTACCCAAGACTGGCTTGTTCTTAGACTCCACTTCTTTCTTCCTTTTCTAGGTCTTCTCTCTATTGCCTGATGCCTAAGGCGCCTGTTCTCCTTGGCTATGGATGCCAAGAGTCCCTGAGCATGCTGGGTGCACATCTCTCCATGCTGTGTGAGTCAGCCTGGTTCTTTGCTGTACTGTCACATAAGCAGTAGTAGAGCCCTTTAATGTCAGGGCACCATGCCCAGCTAATTCACAGGGTGCCTTCTCCATGGAAGGCTTCAGGTCTGGAACTAACTCAGGTACGGAAACAGGAGGGACATAATTATGCTTGGTTTGGAGTAAGTGCTCTTAGCAACCCTTGGTGTGTGTGTGTGTGTGTGTGTGTGTGTGTGTGTGTGTGTGTGTGTGTGTCCGTGTGTGTATGGGGGGTGAGGGCACACATGTGCAGAGGTCAGGGGAAGGCACCATGTGCACTACCTTGCTACTTTGTTTTATTCCCTTGAGACAGAATCTCTCACTGAACCTACTACTTGTTTGGAAGCCAGCAAGTCCCAACAATCCTCCTGTCTCAGCTTCCTCAGTCGAAAGCAACTGGGGTTACAGACACATGTGTAGCTGTACCCAGAGTTTTACATTGGTACTAGGGATTCCAGTTTTCATGCTCGTCCAGCGGGTGTTCTTCCCCACTGAGCCACTTCTCAGCTTAGCTAGGGACTTACAAAGAAGGTGTATTCCTTTAAAAGAGGCCTACCAGTGCCATTGTTGAATGTATCTACTGTTCAACTTCTGCTTTGTGAATTTATGCTTTGCGATTCTTTCTTTCCATTTTGCTGGGTTTTTTTTTAATTCTTTATGTTAGTCTCCTTAGAGCAATGGTTTAGACCTTCCTCATTCTCTAATATTAGAAGTTGGGAATATTCCTCTCTGCACAGCTTCAGCTGCACCAGATGTCATTCAATGGGGTGGTAGTGTATGCATATGTCGTGCATATATGTATGTGCACATGTGCATGGGTGTGTGGGTCCTGCAGTGTTCTTGTGGAGGTCAGAGAACAATGTCTGATGTCAGTCTTCACCATCCACTTTGTTTGGGACTGGGTCTTTCTTGTTCACCTCTGTATACCTGGCTAAGGTAGCCCATGAGCTTCCGATGATTCTGGGATTCTCCTGTACCCACCTCCCAATAGGCCACAAGAACAGTGGGATTGCCGACAGAGGATACAATGCCCAGCTTAATATGGGTTCTGGGAAACCCGGACCTCAGAGCCTCATACTTGTGAGGCAAGAGCTTTACCCACTGAACCATCTCCATAGCCCAAAGTGGGATTTTGATGCAGTGACATTTGATGTCTGGACACACTGCCACATTTCCCAAGATGACATCATGAGGGAAGGAGGGAAAAGACACTTCTGAATCCTCATCTCCCTAAGTGGGGAGCATGCCTGCTTGCTTGCTGGTGTGACTGGGTTTAAATTCACTTGATGCTGCTGAGGTACCACATGTAGCTGCCATGAGACTGGCTTTTATTCATCAGTTGTCACTTGTAAATATCCTTTAGCCATCACAGCAGCCAGGCTGGTGAGCTGAAAAGAATTGCACTGAGTCCTGAGTTCAGATGCTCCAGGGTAGTACTAATACCCCTCCCCACTCTAAAGCAAGGCTGCTTTTAGTTTATGCTCTTCCCTGGAGGGATTGGGACACTTTGAGCCCCCCACCTCGGTGACTGTCCTTACTGAAGTTGTTGTGCTTCCATCAGTTGAGAGACTAGTGCATGGGTTCTAGCAACTATCAACTGTGCTTCTTACGTTATAAACCCACCAAGGGAAATACCCACCAAGGTGGGTAAAGACACTACCTTGGTGATCCCCAGGAATCTTCCTTGACCTGTTATATTATACGGTGTGTGGTGCTGTAACACAGTGCTTTGGTAGTGTCTCTGTCCCCAGGTGTCACTGTTGAAATAGCCCTCCAACATCTGGGTCCCTTGCCCAGATGTTGGCCTATGTAAATGGATATAGTTCCCACACTGGAGGCACGATGATGCCGTCCAGCCCTTTTCTTGTAGCCCCATAGGGCTAGTGATTGTGAGCAAAGAGTGACTTTTTACTGGGGTTAAGTGATGCCTTTGACAGCTGTCCATTTACATTGCTCTGGAAGCGCTGTGTTCCATCAGACAAGTTCAGAGCTCTCTGGGGCTGGGTTACCGTGGCTGCTACTCTACCCTTTAAATTGTCTGTGGTAACTGTCTACTTTGCCTCTAGTGTTTAGCAATCATGGCTCTCCAATTATTGTACAGTACTATAGCTGCTGTTGCTCTTGGCAATATGGTTAGCTCTCGGTGAAGGGACCTCAATTGCAGTGAAAGAAATGACATTGAGCCAAAGTGGGAGGGGTTAAAGAATGGATGTGGGTTTGCAATGGAGGCTTCTGCTCTGACCCTAGTGTAGGCTGCAGGCATCAAGGCAAGGCTTGACTTGTGCACCTTTTGCCCAACAGTCAGTGAACAGAACCCCTGGGGAGAGATCTCTACCTCGGGCAAGTAGCTCCTTCTGCTGGAGTGAATCTGGAGGCAGGAAGCTCTTGGGGTTCAGTGTTCCTACAGGCTGAGGAATGAGTAGCTTCTTGCTGAGGATTGAAGGAATCTGGGGGGAGCAGCTTAGTATCCACTTTACCACGTCTCATCTCTGCAGCCTCCTAGGAGGCTGGAGTTCAAGTACAGAGATGGCTAGATATACTTGTTGCCCTAGCTAGTTTATTCTTCTTAGAATGAAGTTGCCTCAGTTAAAACCAAATCTCATCACTATGCAAGTGATCTGTTCTAAGTACCCCTCCTAGTAAACTCAATATAATTCTAATCACAGGACCTTTTGAGGGGAACTGAGACCACACACACCAAATCCTTTCACGGCCCCTGGACCCTGGCAGCAGCACTTTAGTGGACACTCCTCTTCTGAACATTAGTGATGCTTTCCGCTCACCACACTGTCCTGTGCCTTCCTCAATGGTATAGGCATGGGTCATAACACAGCGCCCAAGGCTATGTGTTATGTTCTCAGCACTCAAAATGAAAAGTGCAGCTGTGCCCTGAAGGTTTTCTCCTAGAAATCCTGTTGGCCTTGCTCTTCCCAGCTCTGAGCTTGCCACAAAAGCTTTCCCCCTGAAATGGCAGTGTATGAGTCTGTCCAAGGGCTGAGCTCTGCACTGGTATAGGAGCAAAGATAGACTCAGAGCTTAGAGGGCGCTACTGGGTGCCCCTGTTCCCACCTCTGGAACAGACACCTGTGTGTCTAATTCCTGTGTGGCCCTGGGGAGCCAAACAGAAGTCATTGCAAGCATCAGTGAGGGGACAAGGCTGCCTGGCCAGTTGGAGTCTAAAAAGTCTATTTTCCTGATGGGGACATGCTATGGAAACAATTCCGTAACCCGCAAACCACTTTGCATGTCTATCTACGGAGGTCCATATGCACTGCTGGCTTTGCCCTTTGGTGGAGTTGAGTCCCTCCCCCACACCCTTGATACCAAGTTAGCGTCTGCCTCTTTTTTGGGGGGGGGGGCAGATTCTATAGACCAATTAATTTCCATCAGTTTTGCCACCAGGATATTAGCAAGAAGGGCTAGGAATTTTCTAGTGGATGCTGGCAACTGTTTGGAGTGCCTGGGGAGTAATTAGGCCGTTTAGTAAATACACTGCGGTGTGCACTGAGGTTGTCGTGGCAGGCAGGAAGGAGCAGGGCTCCATGGTTGCTTGTCTTCTGAACAAAAGCGAAGTGTTTCTCTGTCACTTAGCCTTAAATTAAGATATACCAGAGCTCACTGTCCTTATGTGCAGTAGGCAGACAGCTCTGCTTGTCAGAATTAGTTGAATGTCCACATTAACTTGAAGTTAATCCACCCCCCCAAAGGCCTGCTAGAGCCAGAGCACAAGTCCACATAATAGACCCTTTGTGTCAGGCAATATGAAGTCAATTGTTTTAAGGCAATCATATTTAGGTTACCAAAGGGAAAAAAATGACTTCCTACTGAGAGTTATTTTCTGAACAAAATTAAATATTATAAAACCATATTATTAAATTCTGTCAAAAAGGTATTAATCTTGGCATGGGAGCCACGGTTCTCTGTAATTATGGATCACTGTAAATTTGACCTCTCTGTTGTCTCGAACCCAGTGTATAAGAGAGTCTGGAGGAGGAGGCGAGAGAAGCCGGGGAGATTGTAGGAGCATGGGGGTTGGACGAAACCCTAGCCTAGGCATCAGGCTTGAGATGTCTCTGCTCAAACGCATGATGGAAACCCCAGTAAAGGCAAGACATGCTTTATGTACACATGTACATGGAAAACACACAAACCACATGCACACTCAAAATCTAGCAAATGTGTACCATCTCTCTGTATCTGTCTCTCCCTGTGTTTATCTCTCTCTCTCTGTATCTCTCTGTCTCACACACACACTACACATACCCTTCACAGACACATGGCATACATATGCACTGAACATACCCACTGTACACACACTAATTCACATACTTACACCTCACCCCCATATTATTCTCTATGTACACACTATACATGTACTCCACATATACTGCAAACCAACTATTACATGTACTTACACCTCATCCCCCCACATGAACTGCTCTACACACATATCACACATGTACTACACATGTACACATACATACACTGCTACACACAAAACATATACATCTTCTCATATATATATGCACACCACACTCCATGGCAAATACATGCAGTATACACACTCTATGTGCACATGCACTGTTAACATACAAAAATCATACATCCATGGCAAACACATCTTGCATATACACTATATACACATGTACTCTGTTGTACATACAACACAGCACCAGGTAGACACATATGTTGCCACAGACCTGGCATCTGAAACCTGCTTACAGTATAGAACGGAAGCTTGGTTCTCTCCCCAGGCCACAGAAATCCTGCAGGTCCCCACAGGAAAAGCTGGTGAGTCCTCTAGGATCTTCTACTTCCAGTAGCAGAGTTCACCAAAGTCAATGTCAGTAAGATTCACCACTTTTAGAAACAAATACCAGTTAATCTTTCCACTGAGGACCATGTGTATGTTACTCGTGGTACAGCATCATTAATCCTTAGCACAGGCCTCTGAAGTTCATGCCATCACTGTATTGCCCTTCAGAGAAGGGAACTGAGGCACAAGGAGTAAGGTCCAGCTACCATCTCAGTCCAGCATCAACAACCCGCATTGCCTGCTCCATTCCGGAGCCCTCTCCTACACTCCTTTGCTGTTGGTCTTCCTCTTTTTCTCAGAGCTGCCTTCCTTTCATTCCAAATTTTACAGGCAACACCATCACCAAAGGTAAAGTTAAGATCCCACTTTTGCTCCAAGCGCAGACATTCACACCCCAATCCTCCCCCTAACTTTGCTGACCTGTTGGGGAAGAACATGAAGAACACTGTGTCACAAGGACAGTGGGGAGGTTTACAGTGCAGTTACAAATGTGATCCTTAAAAGTCCTGCCTTACAGGGTTTGCAGCTATCCTGCATAAACTCAGAGGCTCTGACAAGTCTGTGATGAGTAGACAGATAGGTGCTCAGCTCTGGGAGAGCATCATTTTGCTTCTCACACTGCTCATGGTCACTGCATCCTCTGGCTTATGGCCTGTACTATGCACCAGTGACTATAGACTGGCTCTCTGTGTCATGAGATTTTTAGCAATGCTGTTCATGCATATACCCTGACTACTAAACAAGCTAGCTCCTCTAGCAATTTCATACTCCCCAGATGTTGTCCCATGTAATCACCTTTTAGAACATGCTGACCTTGGTGGAATTCAGAATGTGGAGTATCCACCTGCAGTTGTGGGATATAGTTTAGGAACAGGACACATATACTAACACAAGGTTGCAAACCTTAAGTGCTTTGCCAGCTACATGAGTTAAATAGACCTTGAATTGGACCCAAGTCTACTGTGTCCTTCAGGAGTGATCTGTGGCAACTGTGCTTCTGGAATTTTAACTTCCCAATCTCCAAGCACAGGGAGGAGAGTGTGGTGATATCTGTGCATCTAGGAGTCCCTTACACTTTGGGAGCAGATGATACATGCTCCTAGGAAGCTCTCTTGTCAGGAGGCTCTGAGGTTCAGCCCAAGGTCAATGCAGTGGCTGTGGCCTCCACAGGGAGGTCTTGCACCTTCCCACCCAGCATATTCATTGACAAACCCTTAGTGAACATGAGGGAAACTCTACCTATCCCCCAGCCATGCCTGCAAGTTCTTGCTCCCGGACTCAAAGGAAGGCCCCTTCTTTAAAGACCCCACATGTCCAATACCTGGAACAGTACTCATCTAACGGGTAAGCTCTCCAATTATGCCAGCTGGTCAAATGCGGCTGTTGGGGAGGGCAGCAACAAAGGAACCCTAGGAGTCTTCTGGAACACACCCTGCATCATTTAGAAAGGGAGGGAGGTTTTTGTTGTTATTGTTTTTGTTTTGTTTTATTCTGTCAGTAGCTACCACTTAAGCTTGTGCTTAGTTCCTGTTATTGACAGCATACTTAGGGTGATCAGCTCTTAGCTTCCCTGGGGTGCTTTTCTGAGTTCCCTGTGCTTAACAGAATCTACATATACATAGTGTGATCTGTAAGGGTAAAGCTTGGTTTATCTTACCAACCTGTCAGTCAAGCTTCCATGGCTGCAGGGCCATCTATTCTACTGGGGTAGCAATGCCTGGCTCTGTCCAAGTCTGACCCTTGCAGGGAAGCTTCTACTCTAAGCTTGTTCCAAAAGATCAGGTCTTTGATCTAGTAGAAGTAGGGTCAGGATTCTACTGATCATGTCCTCCTGGGGACACATGTGAAGGTATTGCATTTACTGGACTAGCAGCATGCTGGCCACCTGTCCCCTGAATGTTGAGGACATTGGAGGAGAGGTGTTGTCAGTTGAGAGAGTTCAGTGGTGGAGAGAAGCCATATAAATAATTTGGGGAAATGAGTGTAGACAAGAAGAGGAAAAAATAGGAGGGTGGTTCTGAAAGAGGAAAGGAGAAAAAAGGAAAGGGGGAAGAGTGACAGCACTCCAGAACCCACGATGAGGTAGGACAAGTACTCCATACCCAACCCCTACAACTGCCTCATGAGTCACCGCAGTCCTCAGCTGCTGGAGTGCTGTCTGAAAGTTGCTCTCATTCAGGGAAGGAAAATCCCTGCCTCATTCAATGCCAGACTTACTCCAGAAGGTGGTTGCTCACACCTGCTTACCTTGGGTCTTTTTTAGAACCCAGTCCCAGTCATGGTGAGGAAGACATTCAGCTCCAGCTCTTTGGGACCCAGAAGGGCATCACCTTCTTTACCTGTTTTCCAACACTCCCATTCTGTAGCTCACTCCCAAGCCCTGGGACAGTCTCCTGGTGTGCCACCTGTGGGCAGTGTTTTTGAGGCTGATTTCCAGTAGGTGGTCCCAAGAGCCCAAGTACAAAGGAAATTCCTGAGTCATCTGGGCTTTCTGAATCACATCCTTGGAAGGTGTCTGGAGCATTGCCCTTGACCTGAACTTCAGAATCTCACAACCCCAAGCCCGGAACCCTGTTAGCTGCAGAAGAAGCCAACTTCAGAAAGCACTTCAAAGGCCCCAGCTTCTAAGAATGCTATCTGCTGAGGATGCCAGGTCCTTCTTCAGAAGTTGAACCCAGGTACCTCAGCCCTGTGCACAGTTGTTGCATGACAGAGGTCCCTAGGGACCTGATTCCCTGAGTTGTTAGAGGCAAATTCATCTTAACAAGGTCGTGGTATACAGGTGTGACTTTCCTCCCTGGGCTGCTGTGCTCTTGGTAGGCAGGCACTGCTGTCCTTGTCCTCTCTTGGAGATGCAGAGAACTGATGTCATTTTGGGGGATGTTTTCATCTGTCTTGGTACTTTGCAGCTAGCACAGTGAAGCCTGTGACAACTGTCAGCTGACTTATAAAACAGTGATGTTGTACAGCTGGCAAGCTGTCTGAGCACAATCATGTGATTTTTCCCTAAGTCTCCTTGCATGAGCCTAGTTGGGGTAACATGGGCTGTCAGGATGATGGCCTCTTACCCTGTCCTCTCACACAGCTCTTTTTACAAAACTCTAGACTTGCCCTAGACAATTCTCTGTGAACTGCTGATTCCTCCTCCTTCCTTTCGTTATAGCAGAAAGGATCATGGGAAGCTTGGCGCAGTCAGTCTCCCTTTTGCTGATGTCATCCACTTGGGCTTGCTTGTAGAGATTCAAGTCCCCCTTGATATTATGGTTCTTGACCTTTGTACATCAGTGTTACCCCAGCTGGGTGTTTCATGTGCAGGTCATCTCAGTATCAAATGGGCAGAATTCACCCTCAGAGCCCCTTTTAGCCTTGGGTGAAACTCCCCAGTTAGTCTGCTTAAAACAAACAAACAAAAACTACTGTTTTGATGTAACAGCCAGACTTGGGGTATATAAGTGATCTCCTGTGTTAGGCTCCTGTGAAGAGAGAGTCAAAGATTCCTTGAAGGCTGGTCAGGCTTGGAGATAGGTACAGGACATGGTGTGTTGCTGCTGGGTCTGGGGGCAATGCCCTCTGCTGTAGAGTTGCCAAGTCACCAGAAAAGCTTTTGGAGTCCTTAATGCTCCATTCTGGGGCTGGCAATTTGTTCTGTGGTGACATTTATTTGTTCAGGCATATTTTGATATGTGGTGAAGAGAAGAGTTATAAATAGAAAATGGTGGTTTTTCTTTTAACCAACCCAAAATGGTTAAGAGAAGAATTTCCTCAAACCTTCCAGAAAAATCAAAACCAAGACAGCAAATCTCTGGGGACAAAGACGATTCAGGGAAGCTTTTGTTTGTGGGAAGCAGATCCAGAACAGTGTGTGGAATGGATAATAAAGGACAAAAGGCTCAAAGTCAATCTACCACAAGAAGAGTCCTGCAGGCGTCAGGATCCAGTCGCCATACTAGAACAAAATAATGTTCCTACTCCAAACATCCAGATCACTTAGGAAGATGGCTTTAATTAACTGTATGTGGCCAGCGGATGTCGAAGAGCCCAAAAATCCACAGAGACTGAATGGCGGCACTGTGTGGCTTTGTCCTTGAGAACTGCAGATCCTGAAACACAGAGCTAAATCCTCCCTGTGGGGTTGCCTCTAGAAGGTGTTTTTTACAAACAAGGGCATATTAATTCGCAGTGGGCATGCAGAGCCTCCAGAAGTGGAAGATGAAAGGCTATATCTTCTCCTTACCTTTCATCCCAGAGTTAACACCTTGAGGAAGCTGCCTTAAAGAGCCGCTGATATCTGAGAAAGAAAGCAGAGGCCTGTTATTATATGACTTGTTTTTACACGGACCTTGCCTGGATCAAATCAAGCCCTTCTGAACAAAACATGCCCCACCAGTGGAGCCAGGAATGGTGAGTCTCAGACAGTGGCTTCCTACAGCACACCTCAAAGCTAGTAGTGGCCTGTGTGGCAGTAACCATGTAGAGCCTGCCTCTGAATACCTGCCTATGAGCCCTTATGAAGCAGTTGAGTCACAGAATCACTCACAGGATTCACATGACCTTGATATGGGGCAGGCCACAAACACTTTATACCCTAAATCTTCTCAGAGGCCCAGCCTCACTCAACCCATCCCGAGAGGACCAGAGTTGTATAGACAGCTCCCAAGGAAGGGACGCCTGCTCTCTGAACACAACCTGAGCTTTCAGGGAGGACAGTATAGCCAGTGTATATCACTAGTCTAGTCTGCTCTGACCTGTTTACACACAGATCCAATTTCTCCAGCTCAAATCTTGGCAAAACCAGTGTAGATTCCAATGAGGATATTTGGGGCTTTGTGAAAAGAAAGAGCATAAAGAAGAGAATCATCATCGTCGTCGTCGTCATCATCATCATCATCATCATCATCATCATCATGATGTTGGACAGAGGCCAATAGGGTACAGTTACTTTCATGCACGGAAAAGAGATAGCCTATGTACGGGCAGGTCTGCCCAGATAGTCTATCACCTAGAACAGGTGGCATGTTCTTCCATGGTCTCTGTCCTGGAAGAGCTAAAGGTTCTTTACTGCCTTTGTACCAGGTAGGGTCTCACATAAATTCACTTTAGTCTATTCCACCCTGAACTTCTGCAAAGCCTCCTTGTCCCCTGGAGACAGAAGGCCAGATTTTTATCAGACTGTCAACTTTAAAATAAATCACATTGGTTTATGAATCGTTGCAGCAAAGGTCCCAAGAGCAGGTTTATGTGTGGCTCCTGGGGATGTCTGGGGAATAGCAGCATAATGGTCAAGCCATCAAATCACTACCATGAATTAGCACAAGGAAGAACCCTGAAGTTGTGAGGTGGTCATTGTCCTCTGCTCAGAACCACGAATCAAACAGGAGGCAGAGATGGAAATCCAGGTCAGACTTTGACAGTAAACATCCCCCCTCTCTTGATTTTGTTTTTCAAAAGATATCACAGCTGGGCTTGCTGACTATTGATATTTTCTCACAGAGGAAGGGTCATTGAATGCTCACTTGAGGTTCCAGCAACTCTTCCAGACATCCCTATGCAACTCTACCCTAACTGCTCATGGTCTCTGTTGGCCTTGGAGATGAAATAGATTATAGTTTGGAGAAGAGTGGTGCTGCAGTCGTAGGAGGCCATCATCCATGGCTACTTGTCCTCTGTTCAAATCAAACAGGAGGCTGTACACTTTTGCCTGATAGCCTATGGCTTCAGGCTATCCCACTTTCTCTGACCCTGTTCATGCAAAGGCTCTGCTGCATCACCTGGATCCTGTGTCCTCTATCAGGACCTGCTAGGGGCAAGCCATCTCTCCAGGAGCAGTGCTTGGTGCACCTCTTTGTGCCTCCTGATAAAGGGTATTTCCTTAATGAATGGTTTTCACTTGCCTGTCTCACTGTTCCCATGTACTTGCTGCTTTGTGTGCTGGTGTGAAGGAAAATGACCATGTCTATTTACCTCGTGGTCTGAATCTGTCCCATTGTCTGACTCTCTATTCAAAATCCTAGGCCTTTAATAGTCTGGTGGGTTGACAATCTGTATATCGTGGTAATTTTATCAAATCACTGTTTATGGGGATTATGGCTGTCTGTAATTGTGTCTTTATTTTCCCCTGTGAAACTCTCAGGGCTCTGGCTCTTTTGCTAACATCTCAGGAAGGGATACACACAGCATCGTTTACCCTCCACACATGAAAGGAAAACATCCCTGCTAGTCTTCCCACCGCCTGTGAGATGCCCCTCAGTGTCTCCCTATTTGATCCCTGGGATTAAAAACTCTCCTTGGTTTTCTGAGACCTGTGGAGCTGCCTGTGGGAAGCTACATAACTGAAGTGTGGTTTTGGAGGTCAGGCTAGGACAGTATCCTTTCAGACCCTGAGCCTAAACACACAGGTAAGACAGTGCTGAGCAAAGAAGGAGATCAGGTGACCAGGGTCTCAGACAGGGTGTTTTAAGTACAAGTTCGCCTACAGAGGTACTAAGCCAGAATCAAACCCCAGCATTTCCTACAGGAAGTATCTTCAACAGAGTCCTACCTTGCTTGTGGTCATTTGCTTGATTTCTCCTCTCTGGGTTGGAGAGTGATTTAAGGAAGTAGGGGCCCTCTCTCAAGTCCTGGATCCACAGAGACTGGTTGGACAAATTCCCATGGCACACTGGGCAAGTTTCCAGAGGCCAATAGGATTCAGTTACTTTCATGCTTGGAGAAGGAACAGCCTAACTAAGGCCATTTGGTCTGCCTGGATGGTTTCACACCCAGACTGGACATCCTGAGTACCTTCTTGGTCTCTGACCTACAGATTCAAAAAGTTCCCAGGATCTCACAGATGAATTTATTCTAACACTTATTCTATCCTGCAAGCTTCTAGATTCAAACCTAGAAGCTTGTATCTCTCCAGGAAGCTCAAGTCTGGGGTCTATAGAAATAAACAAACATGGTTGTTTTCCAGACACCTCATTTATAGAAACAGTGGAGATGCAGGAAGTTTATAAAATGGAAAATACCTAAGTCAGAGCTTCCTAAGACTATTAGGTTAGGTCACCAACCTAGAGCCTCAACCTAGGAATCCAAAGTCCAACCTCCACCCAAGCACCAGGATACCGATGACTACCGATGTACCTGTACCACCCCCACATCTAGCGTTAAACAAAGAGCACAGCTCCTTTCCAATGGCTGAGCCAATAAACACACCTTGGCATTTGCAAGGCTGAAAGGCAAGGCCCGTGCTGCATAAGTGCCAATCTGCCTAATATGTCTTGACCCGGGAAGTCCTTTTCAGCAGAGCAGCCCAGCTTTTCTGCAAGTTGCCTCAATCCATGTGGAATTCAACCCTGAGTGGGTCTCCCAGTAGAATGAGCCATGTATGTTAACTGCCTGGTCTGTCAGTTCACATTACCCTCTCTGCTGCCAGGACCCGCCCTTGCATTTCCAAGCAGTACCCACATAACAGCATCACTCTCTGGTCCTCTGCAGGTCCCTGGTGAGCCTCTTTGGTGTGCAATGAAAGTCCCTGTTTCCCAATCCTTCTAGAACATATTTCAAATTGTTCCCAAGCTCCTGAATACTACACAGATAAAAACTAATAGAGAGCCATGTAGATCCTCAGAGGATAAAGAGGTCAGCAGAAAGTGATTTCCTGAGGTGTCAATGAAGGGCTCAGGTGAACAGAAATCCAAACAATCTCCAGGCCAGCCCAGTCTTCTAGGTCACCGAGCAGGTATAATGCTGCTAGAGATCATCACATGAAGCCTGAGACTCAGGGTGATAGACACTATATTCTCCCTCCTTTATGGATACTAGACCGTGTATAAACACCTAAACTTGGTTATATATAGATGTCACAAAAGGAGAAACAAAACTGACAGGGGACCAAAGAGAAAGTGGAGGGGGTGGGGGGAAGGGAAGATGTGAGGGATGGTATTGTAAAGCCCGTGACACACTTGCATGACATGAGAATCTCTTCTAAAACATTTTTAGGGACATGAATATATGTCAGTGTTTGTTAAATAAAGAAGGCAGACATGTTGTGTGGCCATTGGCTCTGGTTCCATATCAACTTTGGAAAGAGAGGGTTACTAACACAGCATCTATGGTGTTGGCCCACACAATCCCATAAGCCAGAGAGAAGAGGCAGCATTGGATGTCTGATGGGCCCACTCACTCCAGGCAATCAGTTTGCCCCAGCAAACCTTTTCCGCTCACACGAGTCCTAAGTGCTCATTTTCAACATCTCTCGTAGAGCTTTTTGTTCTGTCTATTTCCCAAATGCAAGGGAATGGTCTGAGTTAAGGCAGAGGCTAGCACAGAGACAGCCATCCTCTCAGAACTGGAGGCCTATGGCCTCCAGGGTGACTACCATGTGGTCTTCCAGTTGTATTTATGTGGACGAAAGCTCCCAGCACTAAAGGGGAGGGGCCCCTTGCCTGGTACACCTTCAAACTCACACTTATGCAGGTCTAGGGTTAGTGTCTTGCAAATGGAGTGCTGTTGCAGTCAGAAAGAGGAAGGCCTAGCTAGATCAGACAAAGGTGCAATAAGTGGCCACCCTATGGTCTGATTTCATTCTGACTTCTAAATTCACTTCCTGGAGGTCAGTAGTGTTTGTAAATTGTCTTGCTTTGCTCTAGTTTTCCTGTGCTTAGGGAAGCTGGGGGAGGAGACCCTGTGGGTGGGACTAACTATATTGACCACTATTTTGAAGTAGCAACATTGGTATCAAAATCCTTCCTCTGTGAAGGTGGCCTTGAAAGGGAAGAGATTTCCCAGAGCCAGCTGGTCACTTTGGTGGAAGATCACTGGTCTCTAGCGCAGTCTTCATGGAGCCAAGGGGCAGGCTGACTATTTCCTGGCATTAGTGGTGTATCTCTGAGGAACTGCTGACATGGAGGAAACCTGTATCCTGCAAGTACCCATCATGACATGCACATAGCTGTCCCCACCTTGATTCTCTGCATTGTCATCAGGATGGAGGAGAGCCTGACTCCAAAGACAGCCAACTTAGAGGCTTTGATCAAAGAGTCACCTGGGAACTTAAAGTAAATGTACCCTACTTACTGTCCACAGCACTTTGGACATGAACATTTATGTCCCAGAAATGCAGAGTTCTCCAGTCAGTGACTGAGGACTCTCCTTTAGGAGTAACTTCATGAGGGGCATGGAGATCAGATCTACATTTTAAAGGCTGGGAAACAATGGGGTCACCACATCCAGGGACATCTCCTTAGCAGGCTATTCTGCCCTAGAACCTCTCCTCTAGACTATTTCTAGTACCATGAGCCACTGTGGTAAAAGATGAAGTTGTAGCTGTAGGGTTCAACCTTCTGGGAATATGTACCTTTTGCTCTTATCCCTACCACAGCAAGCCTCCAGTTGGTAGGGTTAGGGTTAAATTTTCTGGGAATATGTACCTTTTGCTCTTATTCCTACAACAGCAAGCCTCCAGTTTCTGAAGGCTTCAGAGTCCCAGACAGGACTTTTGTCTCAGGCAGTATGATGCATACATAGTGAATTTGGCTCTGACACTGGACCATGGACATGACCAGAGGTGACAGGAGTGATGAGTCCACTGAAGAGAAAAGATAAATGATAATTGTGTTTAGAAATAGAAGTGGGGTGTAGAGTAGAATACGGGGTTCCCTGAAAGTTTCCATTATCCTACTATGTTCAAGGAATGGAGAAACACCACTGACCTACAAAGATGGAAATACCACAGGAACCAATGCTGGGTCACCACCAAGGCAGACATGCAGAAATGGTCAAGCAGAGCCAAGGGTGGAGGATGCATGTGCCAGGCAACCCCACTGTAGCTGTGGGACTGGCTGGGGCCTTATAGCCTTTGTTCACACAGTGAGAATGGTGGTTTCTCTTTCTGCTTTCTATTAAAAACATATTGTGTGCCAGTGCTGGCAAAAACTGCCATGGACCTCAGAGGTCACCACAGATTACAGCAGGATTGTGCTGGAGTTTGGCGGGATGCCATTAACCAGAGAGACCAGACTCAGATCTGAGACCCACCCATCAGCTGTGGTAAGGCAGTTGTAATGTGAATTGGGACATTTTCTCCAGGAGTCAGAATATGAGACCATTTTTCTCATCAGAGGCAAAGCTGTGCTGCTCTGGGACAGCATCACAAAGCATGTGCTGTGTGTTTGGGGCCAACCATGGACTTCTGTGTGGCTGCATGTAGGTCTCCCAGGTATTCTTCCAGGCACATCTGTTTCTTGCACAGAGACAGAGCAGTGTGACTCTCTCCTGTGAACTTGTAAGTTAATCGCACAGGAACAGAACACCGCTCTGGCCAACAGTGCCATTGAGATAAGCATTCCACAAGTGGCTGCTGAAGTGGCCTGATTTTGTCTCTCTTATAGACTGAATATTTTTATTTTCTCTACTTTTTAACCAATTAAAATCTGTTTCTGTGGCTCTCAGAATCCAAGCCTAACACCCAGGGCACCATCATCTGTAGAGAGATGCGAAAGCAATCATATTCATCAAAGGAACTGATCTTTAATTCTGTAATTAAAGCTTTACAGACAGACAGCTGACAAGTGACCTTAATTCCTGGTTGTCCCAGGAAACCCCAGTATGTCATAATGATTAGCAATGCACCTGTGGGAAACATTTTAACCCTAATACATTCCTAGGCCCTTCATTGCCTTCTGGTGAGGCCCTTTTGGGGTTAACCTCTAAAGAAGCCTTAGCAAAGTCAATGGGACTTTCCAGGACCCCAGGAATACAAACCGGAGTTTCTACACCTTCAACTTCACCTCTAGGCCAACCTAGACCATATATGAAAGATCCTCCTTCCTCTGCTTTGGCCTGTGCCCAAAGAAAGCTGCCCTTGGGAGATACTTCATCTGTGGAGAAAGGCCCAAATCAAAGGAGAAATGGAATTCTCTGTTGCAGATCACTGCCTCCATGTTCTTGGAGTCAACCCTCTTGCTTTCTGTGGAAGAGAATTCCACAGGAAAGAAGCCACATAAAAACGCAGGTCCCAGATCATCTTCTGTCCTTGCTCTAGACTTCCAGATTCTGTTGCCCATGTGGGGTTTTTTTCTGACTTTGTGTGCAGATATCATGTCTGGTTTAGGATGACTCGAGATCCAGATTTGAGGTTCTGATCCATGCTCCCCTTCCCCTCTTTGAATCAAGCCATTGCTCCTGCCAGCTGGGGACAATAAGTAGACATTTGGGACTCTGACACACAATATTTGTTGTCAGACTCTTCCAGTTTTTTCTTTATTATTCTTTTGAGACAAGGTCTTGGATAGCGCAGATGGACCTCTCTCAGTCTTGCTCTGTAGCCAAATATGAGCTTGAAATTCTGATCCTCTTGCCTCTGCCTCCAAGAGTGATGAATTTACAGGTATGTAACAACTGTAACAACACCCAGTTTAAGTTGTGTAGAGAGTTGAACCAGGACTTAATGATAGTTAACCAAGGACACTACCAATTGAGCCACACTCCCAAGTTCCCAGAGGACTCTCATGGTATTGATGCATGTGTCTATATAATTGATCCTTGACCTTGACCAAGTGATGCCCAGACTCTCCAAACCCCAACAGATCCCTCCATTCTAAATAACTACTGGTAAGATTGTTTCCTCCCGTCTCCCCCTAGGACCTGATGTTATGTTTTGCAGAATAGCTTTCCCTATAGAGTAGCTTTGGGAGGAAAGTTCAAGACCCCACAAACTCTGTTGTACAGTGGAGGACAGATGAAAGGCTTATAGGCTGGGACGGATACATTGAAATTTCATCTCCTTCTGAATGTCTTCAAAAACCTACTCCTATTGCAAGCCAGTTGATAAATGCAATGGAAGATAGCTGGAGAAAAGTATAATTCACCATAACAAAGCTTTGGCTTAGAGGAGGATGGGATGGAGGGTGGAGAGTACTAATGTCTGGTACACAGTGGATGCTGGGTGCTGGGTGAATGGTAGGTGCTGGGTGCTGGGTGCACAGTGGGTACTGGGTGAATAGTGATGAATTTGCAAGTGTGTGTAAGAACGAAATGAGACATGGAAGATGGAAAGCAGTGTGTGGCCCCGAGATTCTGGGGAAATCTGTGTTCTTGAGGTTCTGCTCACTTAAGGCCATGGTGCACACTGGCCTGACTGGGCTGTGGGTGTTTTCTGGAGGACGCACAATGGAGAAGTGGAAGACCAGGGGAAGTCAGTCTAGAGCTCAGCCTGGGTGACAAGGCTCCCATCTGATGGAGATGGGTATTGATTTCTCCTTCCTCTTCTCGGCCTGTAATGTCCTAAATCACTTCCTTTGCGCAATTGCCCAAACACAGAGCCTGGCTCCCACAGTGAGGGACCTGAAGGTTAGGGCTCCAAGGGGTGGGGCCACCCTTTACATTAGGAGTGGCAGAGGATCCAGCCAAGATGAGCAGATGGTGCAGAGACAGAACCCCCATCCTGGACAGCTTTTTCCATAATGGAATCCACATTAAAAATGATATTATCTTCACTTTTAAAGGCCCTAATGGATGATATTTATGTCCATGAAATATGTTCCTGACTGAGGCACACACAGTTTGAGAGGAACGAGTCATCAACCAAGCAGCACTTCTGAGATGAGAACACAGGTATGGGTGTATTTCCTTTCCAATCCGCCAAACAGTAAAATATGTTTTAATACTGGACAAACAGTAGAGTTTGTCTGTTCTCCCCACAGAGCATGGTGAGTCGCTGGCTTTAATGGGACCTGACAGCCGTGTGATAGTTCCTGCCATTCTCGTTGTGAGCAAAGTGCTCTAAAAACACATCCATAATTTATTTATGGGACCTGTCAGTTAACTCGTGAATAACCAGGATGCTTCCAAGGACATTAAGATTCAGTTTTTTCCCTTTCTTTGGGAAATACTGCTGACAGCATCCCACAAAAGTGGTGGTTTCCTGGGCTCTTTGTGCTGAGGAAGGGTGACGATGGAGGTCAATTGCCTCTCTTTCAAGCGTTCTGTTAAGTCTGGTATTTTTCTGATTCTCAGAAGCATTGGTCTTGTCATCAATGACAGTGTTTGTGAGGTAGCAGCATTTTGAATGGAATGATGAGTTAATAACAGTGGGAAACCTCAAATATCTAAAAGGTAGCAAAACTCACAGCCGCAGACCCTGTATATTTGACTCAGTTGAATTCCTGGTGATTCCAGCTGCACCATGCATGGGGCATAAACTTTTCTGAGAGTTGTGTTGTGCCCACTGTGATCAAGAAATGAGAACAGACTCACAGATGGTTCCATTGCAAGTGTCATCCTATGCTTTGTCTTAGCCAAGCTCTACCTGTGCTCACCAGACAGAGGACAAGAAGCCACATGTTCTCTCATGATCACTGTCATCAGCTGAGAAAGACCACAAAGGTGGAAGAAAATTTTCCTCCTTTCTCCCCTCAGGGTCTCCATGTGGACCTGTGGAGCATCCTCTGCCTGAGGGACTTGACTGGGTGACCGGCCAAGGCTCCAGGCTCTCTGGTGTAAGTTTGGCATGCCTATGCAATTTCCACAGTGAGGCAGAGCTTCATGCTTGCTTATGCTTCAGACCTGTTGCTTTAGACATGCGCTATGCACACATAATGGTGACATTGAATGGAGAAGCACCTACACAACTCCTTTTGCCTCCATGTGCCTCTATCCCAGTGGACAATCTTTTCTCATCTGTGGTTTTGCTTTCTGTCCACAAGCAGTAAGGTGGCTTCTGTGGTCCCCCTGCTGATGCATCCTCAGAGTCAGTAACAACCTAAAGTTAGGCCACAGTGTCCAGTCACTGACCTCAGTTCATCTAATCACACTGACATTTTATCCCCCACTGTTCAGTTTAGGGAGTTATTTGGGGAGAAGAATACCATGTTTGTTACAGTGTTCTGTATTGGGTAGTCACTGTTTCCTACCCCTCAATGTGTTAAGTTATTGATGTCTTTATTATTTCTATATGTAATAGTTTGGCTCTATTTGCTGTTTCAGTATGTGCTGGAGTTCTTGGGATACATCTGCTATGAATATATGGATAGCTATAATGGTGGACATAACATACAAAGGTAGCCGGACTAAACATACAACACACACATGCTTTGTTTGCTTATCACACACACACATTGCTAACCTTTGCCAGAAAAATATCCTAAAGTTGAGCTGGAAGTGACATCTAACTAAATAATTGAAAATAAGGCAAATATTAATATTTTATTACATTTCTTACTTATATTTGGAATTCAGCACAAATCTATATCCTACCCTAAGCTTTCCTAGGTCCAATCTGAACTTATATACCAGCTCTAAGTATACTTAAATTATATGGTTAAAAGTTACCCATGACTTAGAGGCCTGCACTCATTGTCTCTCTATTCTTTTCTGTTTATGAAAACGATGTTACAATGCCAAGCAACCAGAGCTTCCAGGGACTAAGCCACTACCTAAAGACTATACATGGACTGACCCTGGACTCTGACCTCATAGGTAGCAATGAATATCCTAGTAAGAGCACCAGTGGAAGGGGAAGCCCTGGGTCCTGCTAAGACTGAACCCCCAGTGAACGTGATTGTTGGGGGGAGGGCGGCAATGGGCGGAGGATGGGGAGGGGAACACCCATAAAGAAGTGGGGGGAGGGATTAGGGGGATGTTTGCCTGGAAACCGGGAAAGGGAATAACACTCGAAATGTATATAAGAAATACTCAAGTTAATTAAAAAGAAAAACAAAAACAAAAAACAAAACAAAACAAAAAAAAACCGATGTTACCAGCACTCTGAATCTCCCACCGCTATGTTTCCCACAGTCATGGACTGTAACTTCAAACTGTGTGCAAAAGTAAACCTTTCCCCTCCAAGTTGCTTTCCGTGAGGATATATTAATTTTTCATCATAACAACAGGAAACAAAATTAGGACAGAAATTGGCACCAGAAGTAGGTTTGTTGCTGTGGTAGCCCTGGCCACCGAGCTCTTTGGCCTTGGACTTATTTTGTGGGAATAATGTGGAAGGATTTGTACAATGGACTAGCAAGCCCATTGAATTCTGTGAACAGAGTTTAATGAGCTATTACAGCAGGGCTTGGAAGACACTGGTGCTGAAAAAGACAGTGAGGGTGTGGCTCACAATGATTCCCAGCAGCAGGACTCTGTCAGGAACTGGGCTAGGTGACATTCAGGTGATATTTTGGTCAAAAATGTAGCTTCATTCTGCCCAGGTCCTAAGAACCTGAGAGAAACTGAATAGAGAGGTGATGGACTGGATTGTTGGGAAGAGGACACTTTAGGATGGGGGAACATTCAGCATAGTGTTGAGAAAGCAACTGTAGTTGTTGAAGAGGTCATCACCACCGCTAAAGAAACCTCCCGTGTAACACTGGAGCAATAGGAAGGCTGTACCAAGAACAAAACCCTACCTATTAGAGGTTGCACTTGTGTGCATCTAAATTTATTTAAAGTACAAACGCCTAAGCTTTGTTTCCTGCTCCTGGGGTTAGCGTAGGATCTGCCTGGGGAAGTGTTCCTCCAGGGCCAGCACACAGAAACAGTGGTCCACAGGGACCAGACCACCTCTTGAGCTAGCAATAGAATGCAGCCACATCATAAGCACTGCCCAAGTGGTCCTGGAGGTACAAGATTCAAGACTGAAGAGTTGTATAGCAAGGCTGATTTTCCCCCCCGTAAGGGGTCCCCAAGGCACAACTGTACAAAGCTGTGAAGCTGAAGCCTCAATGTCATTGGGGTTCCTGGGCTTGGAGATGCTGGGACTGTGGGATGTCTGCCGAGAACACCCAGGGATGTGGAGTGGAATGAGGTGGAGCTGGCCTCAGGCTAAGAGAGAAGCTGTCTTGCTTCGGGTGGCAGATCCGGCAGAATGAGCCTGCCCATACCTTTTGGAGCCCAGTTGATTACATCAACTGGACATAGAGCTACAGGAATTGTTTCTCTGATTATTCTTATTTTGCCGAAGTGCATTTCCAAAAATAATTGCTAAAGTTTCTTCCTTCTTTTGAAATGAGAATATTTATTCTGTGCTATTATATATTACAGGTATATAACTTTTTTTAAGTGGGAATCTAACAGTTAAGGGACTTTGAACATTTAAAGTTCAACTGAGCATATTCTCATATTATGAGCTAAATGTGAGATTTGGAGGACAAAGGAAAGGTTATGGCCTAGCTGTGTCTGTGTGACTTGACAAGAGGTAGATGGAAGTGTGATGGTTAGTCATGCCAACTTGACACAGTACAGAATGGCCTAGGAAAGAGTCTCACTGAGGAATTGTCTAGATTAGGTTGGCCTGTGGCCATGTCTATGAGCAATTATTTTTAATTTTAATTATATTAGTTGATGTGGGAAGAGTCTGGCTCAAAGTGAGTGGCACCATTCCTTGGTGTGCATCCTGGACAAAAGAAAAAGTGAAGTGAGTACAACCAGGCATCCATCCTCTTCTGCTCTGACGGTGGATGTGATGTGACCAGCTGTCTCAAGCTCCTGCCATCCTGACTGCCCCTGCAATAACGGACTGTGACCTAGAGCTGTGAGGATGGTGAGTCCTCTCTCCTCTAAAAGGGAGCAAAATGGTTATCTGTGATTTAGCATTAACCAATCCATCTTGAAATAGTCACCTTTAGCCATTGCCAAAATTTGCTTGTTCCATGTTACATTATGAATGGTAACTGGGTTTCTCCATGAAAACAAAGTGGTGTCAGCCTCTCTAGAGCTGTGAAAGTCCATGTAGCCCCAATGTAATCCTTACACAATCCTGCTAGATTGTGGCTCTGATCTTCCTGCTATGTGGGAGGAAGGAAGTTGATGCTAAGAGAGGGTGTGCGTGTGAGAAATGGGTACTGGAGTTTGTGAGTGGTAGGAGGATGAGAGCTGTATAAGGTGATTCCTAGTCTGCTCTCTGCATCACTGACATGGTCTCTGATTCCTATACTTTGTGGCTGTCTGGGCAGTCAGTGGGGAGATGTCACAGGCAAGTAATGCAGAAATATCCTTATGGGCAGGCAGGTAAAATGCCACAGTAGACAGAGCACCTATAGAATGGCTATAATCTCAGTACTGAGAAGGTAACAACAGGCAGATTCCCAGGGCTCACTGGTCAGACACACTATCTTACATGGCAAGCTTCAGGCCAGTGGGAAACTCTGTTGTGAAAAACAAGGTAAATAGCTCTTGAGAAAGAACACTAAGGGTTGACCTTCACATACATGTTCATGCATGCGTGTGAACATACATTTGAAACCTCTCCGTCTCCCTCCTTCTCTCTTCCCTCCTTCTCCCCCTCTCTCTCTGGTCTATGAAACTGTGAGATGGGTTTGGGCTGTCACAGCTATCACTGTTGACGATACCCATTTGTCCCTCATTCTTTTTCCCAATAAGCATTTCCTCAGCAGAATCAGAGTCAGTTTTAATAACTAAATTCAGCCCAGAACTTTGTTCAAATATTATGATGCAAAGGCATGAGTCCAGGGAGTGGCTCACCTGGTTAGCCAGAATCTTCAAAATTGAAAACCTTGTAGGATGCCTGAGAGAGTACGAGCTACTCCTATTTATTTCATCCCTAGGCTATGGCATAAGACGTCTTCATACAGTAAGAAGCTGTCTGCACTAAAACTTCTCTTAGCCTCTCTCACTCAGCTAACTGTGCCATTAAGAAATGTGTCAATAAATACAGTGTCGCTTAGCATTTTGTGTTAAGCCCTACAGAGAAATCAGAGATTAAGAAACCTTCTCACATTGAAGCTAAAATAGACATAGGAGACTTTTTTTCTAGGTGATCCCACAGCTACCTGAACATCATGTCTATGACTCTCAGGGTCCTCCTGAGCACTTCCCGAAGGAAGCAAGTGGTCTAGGCTGTGGCACTAAGGCACTTGCAGCTCGTTGAAGACAGGTAAGAAAGAGAAGCCCTGGCTTGGGGCACAAGTCCCCCTGCCAGCTACTTGGATAGGAACAGGTCTAAGATCTCCATTTCTTGCCATCCAGTGCTACATAGAAAGCAATCAGACAGTCCACTGTCCTCAGTCTCAAACACAACTTCAGACCTGAGACACTCCAAGCACCAAATGCTTTTTCTTGCTCATTTGGTGTGCAAATCCTGTCCTGAGATGACACAAGGCTATTTCGAGTCTTTATTTATTCCTCATAGTGTGAATATTCATGTCTCCTTGCGGAAGGGCTTCAGAGCTGGGTGCTGCTCTACCCTGCCTGGCTCTGTTGCATAAACCATGTGCACTGCATCACCTTCTGAGTTTATCCCAATCTAGGGAGCCTCTTAAACAGAAGAGTGGGGCCTTCGCTGGATGTTGACTGTACCCCACCCCTAAAACAGAATGAAGCTCCCCTAGGATCCAACAAATGTCTGTCCTACTGGAAGGAGAATCTGATGAGGGGCTGGCTGCTTTGAGGATCTCATGCCTGCATCTGAGCTCTTTCCCATGTGAGATTTTATTTGGAGAGAGAACTCCCCGAGAATTAGAATGTTCCTAATGAACTTGGTGCTTATAAGATTTAGTCTCCACTATTCAGCCAATGAGGCTAGGAGAGACTTTTGGTCAAAGTAGATTATACACATGTGTTTCATATATGCAAACACACATATATGAAAAATAAACAAAACACTTGCTTTGCAAGCAGTAGGACCTTGGTTTTGATCTCTAAAATCCATCTAAAGACAGACATAGTACCATGTCTATAATCTGTGCCCAGGACAGAAGCATCCTCAGAAGTCCCCAGGATGAATTAGCCTAGTATATAGAGAAGCAAACAGCAGGCAGTCAAGGAGGATTCCATGCATCCAGGAACACAGAGACCATGCATCAGGAATCATTACTGAAGGGACCTTGAAAACACAGGGCAAATATGTTCGCTTTCAAGTCAACAGAGAGATGAAGGAGAGGACTGGGCAGAGACTGAGTTGTCGCCACTTCAGGGGTGAAGATCTGCACATGGAGATATGTGATCAGAAGGGAATGGGGGTGAGGGTGTGGGAGGCATATAGAGTCTTCCAAGAGGCTCCACAATATCTCTTATTACTTGTAAGTTTTCACTTGATAGAAAATGACTCTTTTTTGATGGTATTGAATTCAGATGTGAAATGGAGAATACTATCTTGGCTACTATCTAATTTTGTCAGGAGGAGCATGACACAAAATTCGATAATTGATTAATTCACTATTTTACAATTTCATATATATGTTATATATACATGAATTCATATATACATATATATACATATATGAAAACATCCTTTAACCAAACTCTCCCCCTTATCCTTTCCTCTTTCCCTTCTTACCAAATTTCTTTTTCTTTCCACTTTTCTCAAATCCCCTGCCTTCTTTCACAGTGTATATGGTTTTTGTGTATGAGACCTACAACAATTGTGGCTACCTACATGAGCATGGGTCATTTGTTTTGAGTGGGATCTAACGTACCAGTGGCTTTATCACTAAGTAAACTGGCAAAAAAGAAAAAGGGGGTGAAAATATGGCTCAGTGGGTAGAGCACTTGCAGGGCAAACATGATATTTTGTCTATGGACATCCATAACCTATGTAAGGTCAGACCTGCCTGGTAGCCATATCTCACTGTTCTGGGGAGATGGAAGTCGGAAACAGAAAATCCCCAGAACCATAAGGCCAGCTAGCCTAGAGTATACAGTAGCAAACAGGAGACGCTGTCTCAGACCAAGTGGGAGGAGAGAACCAGCACCCAATATCCTCTGACTTTCACACATACCCTACGACAACCCCCCCCCATACGCACACCTTTCAGACACAAAGATTTAAAAACTTGGCATATAGTTACCATTACAACATATTTCATTAACAAGAAGAGAACATGCATTTTTCTGTTCATTCATTCTAAGTAGACTTAACCTAAGGTCATCTGACTATGGGTGATTGGAGCCTTCAATGTGCACACTTGTGGCTTCACACAACCCTCTTCTGCCATGTATCTGTAGTTAAGCTGCCAGGGGCTAAGCCAGGAAGTCAGGAAGCAAGTGAGCTGGGATAATGCAGACAGTTATTTGATGTGGTAAAGATGATGAGGGGTCTAGGTACTAATTGATGCTGTGAGGAAGGTGTAAAAAGGAACCACACACCTTCAGAAGAATGGTCAAGCCCCTCTTCCTGATGGGTGGGCACCAGCTGCTCCTGGGATGCTGAGCAAACTGTCCCATGGTACTTTCCTGTCTGCCTCCCACTGGAGTCAAGATGTTTGGGCTTCGCAAAGCACAGAAAAACCATGCAGGTATGAGAAATTACTGTTCATATACTCCCTGGGTCTCCTTTTCAGGGTGCTCCCCCACCATCACAGCCAGTGCCATCAGTGCCTTTCTCAAGGTGGGACCAGAGACCAGTCAGACTCTGAGATTACTCCTCAACAGACAGGGTCATACAGAATGGATAGATCAGGCTTTTACAAAATGTACAATATGTCTTCTTGATAACTCATATTGAAGTCATGGGCTGTGAAGCCAAATCCCTTGGAAGATAATTTTTGCAAACTATTTTCTTCTTGTCTTCTTTCTTTTAAGACCAGGATTCTTAGACCGAGCCGCAGAGTACTAGGTATATCAGCTCCCTGCAGCTCGTCTCACTGCAGGGCACATATCTCTGTTTATAATAGGAAATCAAGAAGGTAAAAACCAAAGAACTACATTCTAATAGCTCATATAAGAACTGATCCCTCAATGCTGTGGTATCTACGTTTTTCCCTTCTCTCAAGAATTGCCGCAGAATGTCTTGTTTTATTCTAGAAACAAGACAGATGTTTTTATGTCACCTTTTTTGCTGTTGTACATACAGGCCACCTTTGTACCTTTTATTGACTCATATGAATGTTCAGGGAACACTCAGCTTCATAAGGCACTTTGTGATTCTCTGATTATTTCCTCAGTATAAACTGCTTAAAGTAGAATTTGTGCATAAACACATAGCAGTCTTTAAAGCTCTTAAAATCTTGTTGAGACTGAATTAAGTTTTTGATATGCCAATTTACATCATTTGCATATTTGATAAATGCTCTCCAACTTCAGGTACATGCTAGAAAGGCAGAGTCTAGTAGAAACTCAACAGTGCCTAATTTTATAATAATATCAGATTTTTAAAACCCTCAGCTCTCAGTAGCTGTGTACCAAGCAGCACTCTGAGTTGACTGACAGTATTTTACCTAACTCAGTCCTTCTGGGAACAGAGTGGTCAGTGCCATCTGTTTCTTAGTGACTCTGAGGGTCTGGAGATTTGTGATGTTCATATGGTGGATGATGAGGTCTTTTGGTTTCTTCTTTGAACATCTGTCTAAGTATACACATGTGTGTCTCTAAGACTGTGCCAGGCATCTGGTGGGTCCACCAAGGCCCCAAGTTATGGGATATGGTCCCCCTCTGGGCTTCCTTCATAATCAGTTATGCTGCTGTCACAGTGCTCTTCAAGGTAGGGGTAGCCAGTGGGACCTGGCGGCATTCTGGGATTCTTTCTGCCTATGTTTTGTGGCCTTAACTGGAGATGAATTGGTGTACAGCAAGTGAGAGGAAGTAAAAATAACTAAAGAAACAGTGCTCCCAGGAGGTATTGGTCTCCAGAGTATGCAAACTCTGCAGTCGGTTGAGAGTCCTGGTCCTGGCTGAGGAAGAGGCAAGTGTCTATCTGACAGATAAAGGACTCCGAGAGGTTGGCTACAAAGGCACTTGTGCCCAGTGTGTGTCTCCAGAGGAGACTTGCTGTGACCACACTTGTGTTACAGCTCTGTTCTCCCTTGCAGGGTACAGATGGCTCCCAACTGCTCCTGGTGTCTGCCTTCTTGTTCCTAAGAGTTTCTTTCCTGGCCACCTCTGGTTTCTTGCTTATTTTCCTATAGACTTCTTTCTTCTCCTCTATCCTGTTTCCACTCATCTCCAGTGCTTACCCTGCAGCTCAGCTGCCTGCTGCCTAGCTAGAGTGCATAGATATCAGGCAGGACCTGACATTGTGCCCCTGCAGTGTTAGGTTCTGTGTTCATTCTCAGGGAGCCACACAGCAAGCCTGCCGCATGCTGGGGCCGTTAGGTGCAGAGGATGGGGTAAAAGCAAGATACTTCAATCTTGTTCTGTCTCTATTAATCACTATTAACAGTGTGAATCTGTCAAAACAGGCAGGTGATGTGTGCACCGAGACCAGCTCCTGAGATCAAGCTTTGACAGTTTAATCCCTGTCATCTCAGTTGCGGGAGAAATGAGGCCAAGATAACCTAGAATCTAGTCTCTCTCTGCCTCTGTCTCTGTCTCTGTCTCAGTCTCTGTCTCAGTCTCTGTCTCTCTCTCTCTCTCAGCTCTGCAATTGAATGTAGTGATACACACAGATCTGAGACAGCGTGTATACCCTATGTGAGCAGTACACGTTACCACAGCATATGGCACACATGTGTGGTATGCTTGAACAACTGTGCTTGAGAAAGAAGCCTCATGTTTCAAATGAGAAGACATCGTCACAAGAGACAGAGCTTCAGGCTTGTTCAGGGTAGATAATTCCTGTCCATCCATATGCTGGACCTGCATGATTTTTTTTCAGTTACATAGCTGTTGAAGCTGTAAGCTGTTCACACATTAGTATTTTGAAATCATGTCCATGTCAGAAATGGGTGGGACGTAACAGGTTCTAACAGAACCAAGAGCTCTCTGGGCTCCTCAGATTACCTAAGTCATCCAGTAGACTTGGAATCCCAGCTGGGGCATTCTCGAAACGCTTTCTGTCCTGCTGAGCTCATCCCATGGGAGGAAACACCTGGATTGATCATTTTCCTCCCTCTTTAAAGTTTGTATTAACTTTGGCCTAAAAAATGACAGGGTTGAAGACTGTCATTAGTCTCCATGGTAAACAGATTACATGTTGATATAATAAATGTTTTACCTTTAATTTTTGTTTTAGTATGTTTTCATAAATGGGCATTAAACTGTGTTGAACCTATTTATTAAGCTTTCCTCTGAAAGATGCCTTGGTTGCAAAAGGAAACTCTCCTTCCTTATCAAAAGCCCAGGCTCAGGCCCTCCTTAGCTGCTGTGGGGTTTGGCCTCCATGTAGGGTAGCCATGCTTGCTAGGCAGCAAGGCATATCATGGGTGGCGGGTCCTGCTTTTATCTCTCCTGTTGCTTGCTGTTCCACAAATATCATTTCTCCTTCCTGTAAAACATTACTCAACTTGACAAAGCCTTGTGTTATGGGCAGAGCTGAACCTCACATCTACTCTAAAATTTCATTCTGCAGGCCTAAGTCCCAGGAAGCTGATATAACTACATTTGGAAAGAGGGAAGCTGATGGGTCTGGATCCATCTACCTCACTTCCACTTTAAGAGCAACATCACCTCCTCTGCCCAGAATGCATGGTGAATATGCCCTAGAAGCATGTGGATGGTTTTAGAATCAGTCTTTGACCTGACCACCAACCTTACAAGGAGAGAGAATACACACACACACACACACACACACACACACACACACACACACACACACACAAGACCACCCAGGCAAAAGCAGAGGAAGAAGATTCAAGCCAAGGAGAGAGGCCTCAAAAGAACTGTCTCTGTGACACCTTGACTTTGGGCTTCCTTCTTTTATGACCAGGAGACAAGAGATTTTTGCTTCTAAGTACCACCCAGTTTGTGGTCCTGGATCATGGAACCCTCACTGACCCCTACACCCTTTTTAATGACCCTTTTTAACGCTCACCCAGAAAAGAGCCAGCATCAAGCCCAACAATATGTTCAAATAACAGCCTTGCCTATGATGTAGAGTTCCCTGATTACTAGACTCTCCTGGCGCAGAGACTTATCGGCTCTAACTTGCACACAGATGGTGCTCTGGCTTTGAAGACAGCCTTGAACAGACTCTACCTCACTTCCACTTTAAGAGCAACATCACCTCCTCTGCCCAGAATGCAGGGTAAGTATGCCCTAGAAGCATGTGGATGGTTTTAGAGTCAGTCTTTGACACATACCTCATCTTGATCTGCATCATAGCAAATGTGAGCAGAAAGAGAGCCATGTAACGTGCTGTGGGGACCCCTCTTTGCTCGTCCAGGAGTGACGTGCTTAGAACCACTGTCTTGAAGTGACAGATCTGTCCAACTTCTGATGGTTCAGCGAGCTGGGATCAGCATAGCCAAGCAAAGCTCCGAGACACAGACTGCATTTAAAACCCAGGCTCGCGACTGGAAGTCTCACTATTGGAAAGGGGTGGTTGGGGGAGATGTGATGTGACTCTTTGAAGCCAGAATGAAAGGCTGAGCAGGAATAGAGCCCAAAGTACATTAGAAACTCAAAGTTACAGTCTGCAGATCATAGCTGGGCTGGTCAGTCAACAACCACAGAGCCAACGAGCAGCCATAGGAAGTGCCCAGGGCCCTCAAACCTTGGCAGAAATGTGGTTTCTAAAATGCCACATGCTCACCTGCCATTCAGGTGAGGCCTTCAAACTTTCTTGATTCTTGAGTACCAAGCTTAAGGCTCTATTCACTTCCACAGCTATAGATGAGAAGTAAAACCTAGATGTGGTGGGACATAATCATAGAACTCAGGAGGCTGAGCAGGAGGGTGGTGGCTCAGCCAGGCTTTTCCTCCTGTGGCTGCACTCATTTTTAACTGTCGCGGTGGCAGCATGCTCACTTGCCTTGCCCTAGCTGTTTAATCTGGAGCCATGTCAACTCCCTGTAGCGAATGCTGGAGGGACTGTGTGGTTCCATGCTGTCAGCAGCTAAGCAGCAGCAGGGTTCCATTGGGTGGTTTGAGGCAGGTCAGAGTAGAGCGTGACAGCTCCAGCTTGTGTGAATTTCTCCATTCAGTCTGCTCTCCTCCTCTGTGCCTCTCTCTTTTGCATCCTTTTCTGGGGTGTTTCCATCGGCTGAGAAATCAGCGGTCTGTCTCCATATATTTTTGGTCTCTCTCACATATTTACATTTATATCTTCCCTCCCCACCACAGACACACGGACACACAAAGACACACAGACACACTCATACCCTCTCTCACTGTCTTACACACACTCTCTCCTTTGTATACTATCAAGGATACACACTCTCACTTCAGCCCCTACACTTCCTGTACACACTCCTTCACACACGCTCATTCCTTCACACAGTTTCACTCCCTTAAACACACTCCCTTGCATACTGTCAGTTACATTACCCTCTGGACTCCCTTGCTCTCACAAACACACATACTCTCTTACAAAATCACATTTGCTCCCTTCTTCACCACCTCACAGACATACATTCCCTCACAACTCTCAGAGTCACGCATGTATGCATCCCCTTGTCCACTCTTTCACAGACTCATCCCCACACCCCCTTGTTCCCCTGTGAGCTCACCAACACATATATCCTTCCCTGTACACTCTCCCAGACACACTATCATATAGACTCACACACTCAAACTCCTTTCCATACTAATGACCTCACACCTCTCTCGCACACTCCTTATACACACTCATACATACACTCACAGACATTCTTTAATAGACTCATAAGGCACACTCCCTCACATATACACACACTGCCCCCACACACCCTCCTTCTCATACATACCCCATACACATTCCCACAGACACACACTCATCTCACACACCCCTCCCAATACACATATTCTCACACACCCTCTCATACATTCCTGTGGGGTAAAGAAGAGGCTAGAGCATTGGTTCTCAACCTATGGGTTGTGACCCCATTTGTGGGGTCAAATAGCCCTTCCACAGGGGTCTCCTAAGACCATTCTGCATATTAAATGTTTATATTATGATTCATAACTAACAAAATCACACTTATTAAGTAACAATGAAAACAATTTTATGGTTGGAGGCTACCACAACAGCATTAAAGGGTCACAGTATTAGGAAGGTTGAGAACCATTGAACTAAAGTTTTCATTAACTCCCAAGGGCTAAAGCAAGTTACTGTCTACAAAAGAACAACAACAAAAAAAACCCAAAAAACAAAAAACAAACAAACAAAACGTTGTGGCATTTTCTGGTTGTTAGGACACGAGGCTCTCCAAAATGTCCGACCTTTGACTTCACCCTCTATTATGCATGGCAACAGCATACATCACTTCTACTTCTGGACATATTTTTGACTGCCAGCTCAGCAGTGACAATGTCCCTCCAAAGGCACTACAAGGCCTTTCCCAGGGAGAGCAGGGACTGAGGCTCTATATAGGCAAGGGGCAGGTTGAAAAATGGGGTGCCATGGAGCTAGGAGGTGCCCAGCCTGGGCAAGATGAGCAGGCAGTCTGAAGCCTGCAGGAGCATTTGGTGACTGCCAGCCAATGATTTCAGGGGCAAATGAGCAAGTATATGAAGTCATTAATTATCTCTTCTTCATCTCCCATTTTAAGAGTTTATGTGGCTTCATAATTAAAAATATGAAGCTTTATAGGGACGGTGGGGGTGCACACAATGTGCAGCCAGGTGCTAAGGAGGCCTGTAGAGCCCCTGATTGTGAATGAGTGTTCCCCGCTTGCCCAGAACTCCTGGGCTTGTTTTCTGGTCTGAAGAGCTTCTGGGCAGAAGAGCCTGGTAGGACAGGGCTGCTACCTATCCAAGTTGGGTACAGAAGGAGCTGCTGAGGAGCAGAGATGACAGTGCTGCCATCTTCCTTGGAGACAAAGTGCACCAGAGTTCATGGTGGCACATGATTTCACACTTGTACCTCCATGAGTCACTTTTGTAGATCTCTGCTCTGAGTAACTGCAACACCTACTGACTTGCTTTAAGGAATAAAGCATGACAGAATTGCTGGGCTCTCACTTCAGGGACTTTGGTCACACAAGGCTGATTGTAGGCTGGTACATTTGCTTTTTGTTGACTTGTTGGCCAGTGTGCCCTGAAGAGTGAGCTGCCATGTTGGACAAGTTCGCAGGGAAGAGAGTCAAGGGTAGCTTTAGCCAACAGTCAGTGAGTGAGGAACCCAATCTACTGTTGGCTATGGGAAGGTACTGGGAAGATACATGTGAACTTGTCTAAGGAATTACTTAAGAGTAACACAAGGGAGCATGGCAACAAGGCTTGCACAACCCCATTATCAGGTGTTGGTGCTGGAGCCTTGCCAAGCGCTAATCATCCCTGAAGAGTTGTCTAAACCAAGCCAAACTTTGAGGCCCACTTCTGTAAAAATGTAAGCTGTGTGACCTATAATACAGGAGCAAGTCCCTCATAAGAAACATACACACAATTTCACACCATATCCTGCCTTTAACATGTAGGACTTTCTCCTTCCCTTTCTTTTATCTTTATGTCTTTTTAAAAAACACAAACTATATCTTTTTCTCTCTTTAATTTCCCTCCAAAGCCACAGAAAAGATGTGACAATGCCATGAGGTGACAAATTCTGGGGACAGCAGGAGTGTCATGTGTGGCTTCTGTGTCTTCCTCTTATGTTGGCTTCCATTGGCAGAGTCTGTCAGGCGGAGGTAAGGCGGAGGTCAGGCGGAGGTCAGGCGGAGGTCAGGCGTAGGTCTGTGTGTCTGTGAATTGAACTGAGATGTCCCACAGACCTCCATCCGGTCTTCAGGACTTCAGCACAAAGAACGTGTTAGATCTTTGAGGAAGCCCCAGGCAAGGTCCTGGGATCATGTCCATACAGGGTGTGATCTGGTGCCTCAACTGTCACCAGATCCAGAGCCTTTCTCATCAAACTCAGGAGTCATTAGGGCAGTGCCGTATTCTGGTCACAGGTGGCAGTAGATAGGCCTGAGGAGAAGCAGGAATCAAGATTTTCTCAGAGTGAATTTAGGTTGAACTGGCAAGAAAATATAGGACCCAAGGTAAAGACAGTGTGGGTCCCGGAGAGCCCAAGGTGGTCTTCAGGGGTAGGAAAGACTCAGTCAGGAAAATGTTTGCCTTGCAAGTACGAGGACCCAAGTTTGATGCCTAGAACACACATAGCAAAAACTAGGTATGGTGGCATGTAGGGGTAATTCTTGTACTGGGAAGTTAGAGATGGGTGAATCTCTAGAGCTGCCAGCTTAGCCGACTCAATAAGCTCTAGGCCAATAAGAGATCCTGTTTCACAAACCAAGATAACTCACATAATAAATAGCAGGGAAGGTTATTCTTTGACTACATACGTGTGCACGCACACACACACATACAGACACACACAAACACACACACACACACACACACACGCACGCACATGCACACTGGCACACATACATGATTCTAGCTGCATTTATGTTGCTGTGATAAAATACCTTAACGAAAAGCAACTTAGGGAAGATAGGGCCTGTTTGATATCTAACTCCAGGATAAAAACCCATTGTTGTAGAGAAGTCAAGGTAGGAACATAAAGCACCGTGTTCACAGTCAGGAGCAGAGAGGGAATAAATGCATGATCCTGCTTGCTGGCTCTCATCTAGCTTTCATCTCTTTCATAATGGTCAGGGCCTCCTGTCCAATGAATGGTGATGCTCACCATGGCCTGGGTCTTGCTGGATCTCAACCTTCCTAATGCTAGTCAAAATCTTCATTAAACACCAGGTTGGCTGAGATGGGAAGGAATTCCAGGTGTGATGGGTCTGATACAAACTTTGCCCCAGCTTCGAGAACAAGCTAGTTATATATACTTCCAAAATCCAGCAGTGGTCAAGTATAAGATCAACATTCTATTCAGAAATGGAGAAATTAGAAGCTAGTGGGGTTGAGAATATAAGCGTGTGGAGTGCTTACCTAGAATTGCCTGGGTTTGGTTCCCAATACTGCATTAATTGGGCATAGTACACATCTGTAATCCCAGAACTCAGAAACTGGAAGCAAGTGGGTCAGAAATTCAAGGCCAGTCTTGGCTGCATAGAGACTGTGAGACCAGTCTTGGCTACATGAGACCAAGAGGTAGGTGGAGAGGAAAGGAAAACTAATTTGAAAGGCAGAGACAAGACTTATGAGGGCAAGCAACACTCAGTATTAAGACCTGTAAGTATTGGTATGGATTGGTTCAGCAGTTCAGAGAACTGGGTGATTTTTTAGAGGACCTTGGTTCAGTCTCCAGCATCTTTATCACAGCTATCTGTAACTCCATTTCCAGGGTACCCAATGCCCTCTTCTGGTCTCTGAGGACACCAATCTCACAGGTAGTAGATAGATATACATGCAGAAAAGCATCAATGCATAAAAATATTAATAATTTTTTAAATCATAGAAGACTTTGTGGAACCTCTTTTTTTACCCCACTTGCTCTTCTGGTGTTTCTTTACAATGCTAAATGTTTTTCTTTGGCTCAATCTATGTACACACACACACACACACACACACACACACACGCATTCATATAGCCACACATGTGTACACACACTTCACTGCAGTTTTAACTGAATTGTGACATACTCTTTCTATCTCCAGTGGGTTTAAATCATGTAAGTGCATGTGGCCATTCTCATCATTATTCTTGTCTCTGACTATGCCTATGTTACAAAGGCAGACTAGGGTGACAGTGTCCAATATCTTTTAGAGCTCTGGGGCTCCAGTATACTCAGGTGCAATCTGGCTTAGGAGAACAGAGAAATTTGGGCAGGTGAAGCTGACTGACAGTTTGCTGCTGTTACAGATGCCAGGTTGCAAATGGCTGCTTCCCTGTTGCTGGGCTGCTGGACAGAGTGGGAGGAATGAGTGTCATCTGACAGTGGACTGTTCTTGCTGAGTCTGAAGAATCCCTTCAGGAGCCATAGATGAGTGGAGCCACAGCCTGATTACAAACCACATCAGAATGCCAACTACTGACTAGCACATGGGACACGGCACAACCCAACCAGAAAGCATAGGAAGAACAGGCAATCGGTGAGGGCTCCATATGCAAGGCTCACTGTGCAGGGCTGAGGGTTTCCCAAATGGACATGTCCCACATGTGGAACAGGGACACCAGGGGAAGGCTTCGTCCACAGAGCAGGTCTGCAAGAAGCCTAGCAATGTGCCCAAAGGAAAAGACTGTTTATGTATGGGTCCCTAAAGTTGCAAGTCACCAGAATCAACATGTTGCTAAGAGAACCCCTGTTGGTGCTCAAACACTCAAGTCACTCCTCCCATCATACACCAGGGCCTAGGGATAGGGAGGATTTTCAGGAGAATGGTCTAGGACAGAAGTGCATAGAAAGGAAGAGACGGGGCGTCACAGCAAGTGAAATGCTGGAGAGAGACACCCGATGTGGACTCCACTGTCCTCCGTGGTATCTTCAATGACTAGAAGCTAATGAAAACAGTAGACCAAGAATATCTGTACCTACTACATCACACTTCCAGGAAACAGATGCTAATATCCATGCTCACCCAGTAGCATGGTCACACTAATGCTGATGGAGGCAGGAATGCCAAGGCTCAGTAGAAAAAAGAGCTGTTGTGGTGTCCACAAGTGCCATTTACACAGTCCTGGGTGGCTTCTAGCCACTTGCATGCTGGACTCTCCCTGTGTGGTCCCTTTTCTCAGTGATCAGAGCCCATGCCATCTTGGTGACAGAATCCAAACTACAAAGGAAGCCTCTCATCATTTTTTTTCCCAGACCTACTATGCCCAAGGTGACCACCACACAATGAGAGTGGTACCCCCTCCCCCACCAGCTTGTCATTGAACTGGTGTGGACGACGGTTACACAGCCTCATCTTCTCAAGCTATGGCTCAATCCCTCCTCAGCTCCCTCTCTCTGATGCAGACCTCATGGGAGATAGTGTTAGACCTTTCCCGACACTTCCTCATTTGTAGACCCCTGCTGTCCCATGTAGGGGTACATGATGCCAGAGCCCTGGCAGAGAGCACTCCAGCACTGCCTAGTCCGAAATACTGACACTATGGACTCACTACCTGATTGTGTTTGTGTATGTCTATAAAATGGGAAAAGTTGACAAAACAAAAAGAAAAGGAAACAAGAAGTTAAAGTCTCAGCAGGAAGCTCTAGTTGATTATACAATGGGTTCTCCTTTTCCTAGATTTTGACACTCATTTTCTCTCAACAGTTTTAGTGATCACATCCCAGACGAATGGGTCACTCACTCGAGGAGGCTGTTTCTGCCGAGTCTGCTGGAGGCAGTGGGTGTGAGACCAGCAGTCAGGGTAAGAAGAAAGCCTTGCTCCTTTTGGATTTTGTCACAGCCAGCCAGAGGTAGCAAGAACAGCATCCACAATTCTCTCTCTGCCTTCCGCTTCCTACCCCCCATCCCTCACCACCGAACGGAATATTGCCAAGTCTGTGACACAGCAGGCTAAGTCTGTGACACAACAGGCCAAGTCTGTGGTACAACAGGTCGAGTCTGCGATACAACAGGCCAAGTCTGTGACACAGCAGGCCAAGTCTGTGGTACAACAGGCATTTATTTCCTTATCAGGAACAGGTATGAGACTGGATCACTGGGGTCTTTGATGTTAGCCCCTGAGGAGCTCTATGGGCAGAACACCAGACAGGTGAGCCTCCAGCAGGGGAGAGAATGGCCTCCAGCCCAGCGGCCTCACCTGCTAAAGGAAGGAAAAGGACTGTGGTGGTGGCTGGGCAAATCTGTGGAGCAGCCCAGCCGAGAAGCTGTGCCAGCTTCAGACTGGCTAGGTGGAAAACTAGACCCAGGCTCTCATTACTCTGGAAATAACAAGAAAATAATTGGAGACAGTGTTTCTATTTTTATGCTGAGTCCCAAGCATCCTAGCCTGCTGCTGGGGGAGGGAAATAAAAGGGAGTGAGGCAGCTGTGTAGGCTCAGAGCACAGCATGCTGGGTTAAGTGCCACTTCTGACACCGTGGGGACCGTGCTCTGGGCTGAAGACACTGACAAGTACTTCGGCTTGATTCTTCTAAGGATGTGTGCCCTGGGCATCCTTCTGAGGATAGCGGCAGACTTCCTGCCTGGTAGCACATACATGGAGCCTTGCTGCTGTGGCGCCAATGTTAACACAGTACTGAGCACATGTGAATTACCAGTGCTGCCAACTCAGACTCATAGGAGACATAGGAGAGACCAGGTGGCCTCCAGAGGCAAACATTTTTAGCATCACCCTTCAAAGGCCTCAAGATTTCATCAGTGTCCCTGCTTGTCCTCAACTGTCCCCCAGACACCTGGATGTCCTGGATGAGGATAAAAAGGATAGCAGAGGCAACTGGGGACAAATCCATTTCACAATACGACATTGTGCTCCTGGCCAGTTTCCAAGCCTTGGCCATTAGAGGAGGTCACCACTTAAAGCCAAGGAGAGGATATAAGACTCTACAGGGAGGCTATAAGGTTCAAGCTGTCAGAGTAGCAACCATACACATAGAAGTGAGGATGCAGGGTTTGAGAGGGCTTGATTCCTTCTCCACTCCTCTCACTGCACACTGGCAGTCTTGTTGGAGGCCACGTCCACAGAGAGCTCTCTTGGCACATTGGTATCTTCCCCTCAGCATTTCTGGCTAAAGCTGAAATCTAATCATTCTGTTGAAAGCTTAACTAGACCTGACACATATCAATTCATCACTGTAATACCAAAATTTTCTAAAGAGAAATCATGGTGTGTGTGTGTGTGTGTGTGTGTATGCGCACAGAGGTAGTGAATTTGTATAGGGAATGATATATAATGCTGTGCAATGTATGTGTTATGTGCATAATATAAGTCTATGAAATTATATCTATGGGTAACATGCACAGTTTTATTGTATACATATGGGGTGAGATGTACAGTGAATATACACAACACAGTGATGCTCTGTGTTATGTACAGCATGTGTGATGTGCACAGTATGTGTGATATATGCACATTTTCAGTATCTATATGTGATGTATGATGCATGAGCCTACGATGTGTGCATGTGCAGTGGGTGCCTGGTATGTGTACATGTATATTCCTGGTATGTGTGGTAGTGGATGGCATATACTGTGTATACACATCATATGCACAGTGTGTGTGTGTGTGTGTGTGTGTGTGTGTGTGTGTTTACTGTGTACTGTGAGTAGCAGGAACACTGTGAGTGGGCAAGCAGGTGGCTTATAGCTCTCCAGGGCTTGTGTCGCAGGTTCCCCTTTCCACCAGCCCATCCATGCCTCTCTGTACCTGGAGGAGAGGCTGGGATCTGACAGGGCCCTCTGGAGAATCCTGGTTCCTATAGAGCAGAACCCAGCCATCTTTACAGGGCCTACAATTCTGCAGCAGCAATTTTCTATGACCTGTGTTGTTACCCCGAAGTTTCTGCAGTGTGCAGAGTGTTGCTTCCCTCCTCCTGAGGTGAGAGGGTTCACTCTAGGTGACGGATATGGCCTCGCCTGATCCGGGAAGCAGTGACTGTGATGACACAGACAAGGTACTATTTTTCTCAGTCATGATGTAGGTCACAGCTTCCTTAGATTGGCTATTGCCATAGCAACCAGAGCTTTCTGCCTTTGTACAGGGACTTGGAATACTATTCCTCAAGGTAAAGGAAACATTAAGAATCCTATAAAAGGCCTCCCTGACAGCCAGCACATACCACCCTGCTCCCCATGCCCCCACCAAAGCCAGTTAGTACTGTCTCACTCTGTGAGGCCCACTCACCTTTCTCAAAGATGAACGTGTTGAGCCGCCCTTGGGGGCCTATAGAGGTAATACAGTCTGTGCTCCATGAGGTCTGGGAGATCAGATCAAGCAACAGCCTGTCTGGGCTCATAGTACCATGGTGTCACGGGGTGAACAAAAGCTTCTTGCCATGCCTACCTCTGCTACCCACCCAGAAGGCCTCCTTCCATGCTCCTGTCCATTGTCATCTGGACATCTTCTTGTATAGTCCCAGAGTCTTGCAATGACCTGCCTGGGGTCTGAAGAAGCCACTCAGCAGCCCACTTGAACAACAGCTGGGTTTAACCAGGCCCATGAGCTAAAGTTCAGGGGGTGACTCCTTCACCTCTGCCCTTCCTACAGAGCCCCAGCAAGCTATATGAAACCCTTTTCTCTCAAAGCCTTGTGCACTACAGCCTCGATGTGTCTGATCTGCAGGACATGAACAAGTGGCCCACAGCAAACAGTCCAGAGAACTGGGGTGTCCAGGCAAGACAAACATCCACCAGGTTTTACAAGGATAGGCCTAAGTCCTGTGATCCTGTTAGGCTAAGCAGAAAGGTTCAGCAGAATCCTAAGTAGATCTAAACTCCACTGACATAGAACTAGGCTAATGCATATCGCTCACAGTGTGAGAACGGCTGCTCACCTGCCTCTGTTTAGGAAACCCACCAAACTGCACATGGCTGCACCCCAGAGATGGGTCCTGAGAGCAGGTGTGCTGGTTAGGGAGGGCCATACCTCCTCAGGTATACAGACCTGTAGCACTGCACCCCACCAAACTAGTAGTAAAACTATTCTTAAAATTAGGTTGTGTCTGCAGCAAGCTAAGGGATTTCAAAGATGTAATTGGAGTCCCCAGTGAGCAGGCTTTCTATCAGTCCGGATGCAGACTGCCTGGGGCCACCAGCCTCTCCAGGTGAGTCCAGACACAGCCTGGGATTCTCTAGCTGACTGCAGAGAGGCAAGGACCTGAGTTTCACAGCTGGGAGAAGAGGAACTCTGCTGAAAGGCACACAAACTTAGGTACATCCTTGGTTATATAGCTCCTGGGGTCCCAGCATAGCAACAGTTCATTTGGCTGTGACCTGTTGGCCTGCAGGAACAGTGACACCACACAGATGAGCTGTCCCGATTTGGCAATAATTTGTTACATTGCCATAGAAAACCAGCACACGGGGCTTGCCTTTGTCTGACACTAAGGCCATGTTCTTGTCAGCTACGTCAATTCAGAGTGGGAACTTCAACAGGTCAGGGTTGTGCCACAGTAAGACATTGCACTGTCATGCCACCCACTCTGGCACTAAAAGCACCTCAGCAGATGTTCCAGGTATTTGTAACACCAGGAGGGCTGGGTTGGTTACAGCATTCTTCTTATGGCACTACTGTGAACAGCATTTTAATTCCTTTGAGAATCTTAAGATAAACCATGGGTCCATCTTCCTATAAAATCCACATAACAGAAGTCATCCTAAAACTTAGAATTAAGCTAAACCAAAGCTCAGAAAATAGGAAAACAAGAATTTATTAGCTCATATGTTCGTCAGCTATGCTGCAGTAACAAACAACCCCACTTACAGTGATGTGACAGTCAGTTCTTTTATCACTATAGACCATCCCAGATGAAGATCATCAGTGCCTGCATCCCCATTCAGGTAGTACCATCCCTCTCCATGTGCTCTATCCCTCTCCATGTGCTCCATCCCTCTCCATGTGCTCCATCCCTCTCCATGTGCTCCATATCCCTCTCCATGTGCTCCATATCCCTCTCCATGTGCTCCATCCCTCTCCATGTGCTCCATTCCTCTCCATGTGCTCCATATCCCTCTCCATGTGCTCCATCCCTCTCCATGTGCTCCATATCCCTCTCCATGTGCTCCATATCCCTCTCCATGTGCTCCATCCCTCTCCATGTGCTCCATCCCTCTCCATGTGCTCCATCCCTCTCCATGTGCTCTATCCCTCTCATGTGCTCCATCCCCTCCATGTGCTCCATCCTCTCCATGTGCTCCATATCCCCTCCATGTGCTCCATCCCTCTCATGTGCTCCATCCCTCTCCATGTGCTCCATCCCTCTCCATGTGCTCTATCCCTCTCCATGTGCTCCATCCCTCTCCCTGTGCTCCATCCCTCTCCATGTGCTCCATATCCCTCTCCATGTGCTCTATCCCTCTCCATGTGCTCTATCCTCTCCATGTGCTCCATATCCCTCTCTATGTGCTCTATCCCTCTCCATGTGCTCCATCCTTCTCCATGTGCTCCATATCCCTCTCCATGTGCTCTATCTCTCTCTATCCCTCTCCATGTGCTCCATCCCTCTCCATGTGCTCTATCCCTCTCCATGTGCTCCATCCTTCTCCATGTGCTCCATATCCCTCTCCATGTGCTCTATCCCTCTCCATGTGCTCCATCCCTCTCCATGTGCTCCATCCCTCTCCATGTGCTCCATCCCTCTCCATGTGCTCCATATCCCTCTCCATGTGTTCTATCTCCACCTCATACTCCTGGTTCCAAGTAAAGTTCAAATGAGGAGCTAAGGTTCCTGTCCCCCAGTGGTGAGATCTAGATCCTGCCGTCACCATGTGTCCTCAACCTGTATCGATCAGTAGCTGTGGGTGCTACCATGGTCATAAAAGAGAGACAGTGGCCTTGAGGATAACACAAAGGGGCCTGGTATGTGATCTTCTGACAACCTGGACTTTGTGTGGTGGTATCCCGGTCACCATCAACCTTGCTAAGGATCAGCTGGCATGCGAAGGCTTCTTGCGAAAATCACTAGTATGTAGTGTGGAGGCCAAAGCAGCACAATATGTCCACACCCTACAATTTTTTTGTAAAAGATGAGGCTGATGGCAATTTGAGCTGAGAAATTTCAATGAACATCCCAGACTTAGTCTGTACTTACTGGATAAGAGTAAGATAAGAACAACCTCTTGGTGGTTCTCCTATCTGGCTTTTATTGGCTCCTCTGGGTGGAGAAGCAAGCTCCCTCTGCAGAAGCAAGCTCTGACATGCTTTCTACCTTAAAAAAGGTGACACAGTGGCAGTGGATTTCTGATATGCTGAGGCACTTAGTACCATCTGTCTCCCTCCCCCTCTGGTGAAGTTTCAGACAGAATCCATGCTTCTCACAAGGACCATGAAGTAAGCAGATGAGGGACTCCTGTACCCTGTACCTCAGGGATGCTACCTGCAAACCAGAAACCATGAGTGCTCCCAAAGAAGTCTAAGCTTGGGCAGTCTGCTCTCAGCAGGCAGGGTGTGATAGTACGAAGGGGGTAAGCTTGAAGGGGACCTTCCAGAAACAGGGACCTTTGCTGTAGCTCAGGTGACAGGTCATTATCCTTGGGAAGAAGACAAGTCCAACCCATACCCAGGCACTGGGGTGTGGCTCTGATTACAACCTCTTCCATCTGCTAGATGACTTATCTTGCTACTTTACTGGAAGACAGTTCACATGGTGGACAGGATGCATAGAGGGCATACAACAGCCAACACACAGTAGATACGAACTGGAAGTACGATTTTCTGCCATGGTCTCTGAAGCAGAGGCAAGGGCATGTGTTTGTGCTGCAAAGGGTATAGGAGATATTAGGTACTCTGTCTGGGTCACAGGACAGAAAGTGGAGATCCTATTGGTAGCCATGTTCAGATCCAATCACTAGGTGGCCCTTGGAGTTTGAGCTGTGGCCCATAAACATGACAAAGATTTGGGACCCTTAAGCCCTTGGTGGAATGTCTCCAGGTACCTCTCTTTCAAATATTTGCAAGGGGAGTGCCAGCCTCCTCCCTGCAGTAGGTCCTAAGATGGATGAATATGAGTTCTAACCCAATGAAAAAAAGCCCTTTGGAGAACGTGTTCACCAGCATCTTCTTAGATACCTGGGCTGTGCCACTCTGCAAAAGAAACTGATGGACTGAGACACCAAGGTCAGTCTCAAGACACAAAGACCTGTAAAGTGGGAACACACCATGTGTAAAGTACATCCTATCCCCAGGTGCAAACCTGGCTTCTTTTCTGTGTCCTACCCACATAGGTGGATCCTGCAGAGCTCATGCTTCAAAGGTCCGCACCACACCATGTCCTCTCCTCTCCCTGCTATCGTATGCTCCTTGTGTGTACAATGGGCCAGATTTCTTGCCTGCAGCATTCGGTGGTCTCAAGCTCCTCATTCCTATGTCCCTGATTCCTTCAGTCCTTCACCACTCTAACAGAGGTAAAGTTGTAAATGTGTCCTTTTGATTCTGACTCACCTTCTTCACAGGAATTAAAACGATTAAGGGTACAGTCCCAATCACCTAGAGTTCCATTTAAAATGAAATGAAGAGAAAGGGCTAATCCTCAGCCCAATGACAGGAAGTACCCTTGGAACTGCTGTCCCTCCTGTATTTCGTGGTGAGGCGGCTGCCTCTTCTCCAGTCAGTCTCTCTGCTTGTGATGTTTCCTGGCAATTCCTTTTCTGTCCTTGGCATTCATAAATCAAGCGTCTCAAAGATTCACTGACACAGGGTGTGGGACAAACCTATTTAAAGTCTCTTTAGAAAGGGTTGCTATTGTGGACAGTTGCTGTTGTCCTTTTGGCTCTGTAGAAAACTGTGCAATAGTCCATCAGTAGTAGAGTAGGGTGAAGACAAATTCCCATCTTTGGGGCCCAGACATCAGATGTCATGAATGTGCCCAATGTCCACATGAGACTTATCTGCCACACTGACGGCCAGGTTTGATGTATGGATAATTGCAGTCACCTTTAACCCCTTGTTTTTCTAGAGACAGCAAAATATACTTGTAGGTAAAATGTAAAAATTTTCACCCATGAGACTGATGAAGTTTAAAATCTCTGCAGTGGGGCTGGGAGGTTCAGGCGACAAGAACTGCTGCTCTTACAGAAGACCTGGACTCAGTTCCTAGCACCTGAATGATGACTCACGACTGCCTACAATTGGTGTTCTCTTCTTTCCTCCTTGGGTATCCCTGCACATATACACAGACAGACAGACATATACACATAAATGAAAACCAGAAGAATTCTTTGAAAATACTCAGTAATGTGCAGCATTTGAAAGCCTGTGAACTGCACACACTATCTGTGGAGCTGAATTACTCGCCTCCAGGCTTTTGTGTGGAAAGAGTAGTGTGTGTGTGTGTGTGTGTGTGTGTGTGTGTGTGTGTGTGTGTGTGTGTGTGTATGAGCACTGCACTCAAGTAGTTTTGGGGACGGTGGGGAGTCAGAAGTAGAGGGTAATGTATCCCACTGCTGTGTGGGTACACTCAAGACCAGAGGAGGGTATGAGGTTTCTTCTATTGCTTTCTACCTTATTCTTTTGTGATCCTGGAAATTACTTTTGGGGCTAGCCTACCTGGCTAGGTAATGCTAAGAAGGAATTTCACCGTCTTTGTAAATTCTGAAATTGAAAAGCATTTGACCCAACCTGTTGGCCACTAAATGATTCACTTCAGTATTGCTCTCACGAGGCAGAAGCACACCAGGCCAGTCACTGCGACCTTATGATCTATGGTGAAATAGTAGGCATAGCTGTCTCCTGAGGGGCACCAAAGGAGCCTGTGAGGTACCAAGGCAGCATTCTGGAACACAACACAGGGTGTTGGGGACCGGGACCCGATTGCCAGACTAGGCAAAACTAGAGCCCTGCCCTGAGCAGATTCCTGAGAATGGCTTGACCTTTTCAAAGAAAGAACATGTCCCCGGAACACTGTTGCCTCAGTGTCTAAGGAGAACATCTTGTGGTTTAGTGATTCACCTTATGTCCTTGGGCACTTCCCAGTACTCCCCCCGCCCTAACCTTCAGTTCCTGCTTCAATTCCTGCCTCAGAGCTTTAAATGCTGTACATTCCTCTCAATAAACAGACCTTGACAAGGACACTGCTTGGTCTCACTCCTCTTTCTCGCCCATTCTCCCGCAGGTATGGGTCCCCCTCGACCCCCAGGAATAACTGGGTCCCTGCTGTCGGGGGCACACGGGGACAGCAAGGGGCAATCTCTACCTACTTCCACAGAGAAGCAGCCAAGAGAGCTCACAAGGGGACAGGAGAAAAACTTTTTTACTAGCTTTAGTTGACATATGCTAATTATCCATCCGCACAGAGCCCAGTGTGACCCTCAGCGCATGAGCACTGTGCATCATGCATAAATCAAGCTAATTGGCATCTCCATCTCCTGAAACACTTATTTTCTTCTAGTAATCCTTGACCTTTCTCTTGTAGTTCTCTGTACACCATGTAACACATTGTTAACTGCAGGCTCCTCTCCTCACGGTAGATAGAACAGCAGAACTTCCTCCCCCACCCCCACCCCCACCCCCACCTGGGTTGGAGTGTGAGTGTGAGTGTGTGTGTGTGCACGTGCATGTGTGTTATGTGCCCCAGGACTGGCTTCAATTTGTCTGTCACTGTAATAAAATTCTTGACAGAAGTATCTTGTCTCCCCCCCCCCCCCAGGAGCTGGGGACTGAACCCAGGGCCTTGCGCTTGTTAGGCAAGCGCTCTGCCACTGAGCTGAATCCCCAACCCCTTGACAGAAGTATCTTAAGGGAGAAAAGGTTTGCTTTGGATTGAGGTTTCTGTTCAGAGGACCACAGAGCATCCCAGCAGGAAGGGTGTGATGTGGGAAGAGCTTCTTGCTTGGTGTTCACTGCAACTCTTCTTGCAGAGACCAGGACCAAAAGGAGGGCCAGCCCAGGCCCAGCCCAGCGGTCAGCATCCAGCAGCCAGCTCCACACTCTCACTAACAGTGTCACTAGCTAGGTAGCGGGTGTTTAAACGTGGGCCTGTGGGGACTGGGGACCCAGAGCTTCATCCTGTTCCCACGAAGGCCTCATTCCCCTGGGATGCAGAAATGCCTTTCCTGTCCACAATCCATCTAGAAGCTTCCCTCATCAGACAGAGGGAACAACTCCACTACTGAGAAACCAATGATGAGAAAAAGGTGCCATCAGAGAGGAGGCACTCAGCAGATAAGGAGAAGCAGCACAATCCAATGTCAACCGTTAAGGCATGCAGAGACACAGGGGATTTATTCACGTATACAAAACAGCAGCTGATAGTAAAAATAATTTTCCAAGGAGCTTATGGATCAAATTGTCATTGTGAAAAGCAAGACCTCAGTGGAAGGTTTTGACAGTAGGAATCAGCAGACCTATCGAGTTAGGGTCACACCTGAGCTTGTGGTAGCATCCCATTTTCCGCAACTGTAATGAAACACTTGAGGAAGCCTACTAAGAGGGAGGTTTACTTAGCTCACACCTTCTGAGAAGGAGATACTAAGTGGCTCGTTCATTGTCAGTGGTACCATGGCAAGAGTGTGTACCTAGAAGAGATTATGTCACAAAACAGGAAGTCAGAGAAATCTGGGTCCTACAATCACTCCTAAGGGAGACCATACCCTGGCAACCTGAAGGTACCTCCTACCAGGCTCTATCTCCCACATTACCACTTCGGGGACTATTCTCTCCAGAAATCTAAACCATAACAGTTCCTTTCCCAGAAGACAGTGCAAATGGAATCAAAGACAAGTAAAGAGCAGCTGAGACACACAACTGTAGAGTTAACATGGAGATATGTTCAAAGAAATGCACAAAGAAAAGGCTGCAATCTGATGCCTGTTCAGTTTTATATAAGCACAATGGCAAGGTAAAGGTGTTTTTGAAAGCTGATTTCAAACATTTCCCAATGATTAAAGCTTTCTGAAGAAACTTGGGATGAATATATCCCAACAAACATGAAACAGAAATGAAGAGAAGATGCTTACTTAGGGTGTGTGTGTGTGTGTGTGTGTGTGTGTGTGTGTGTGTGTGTGTGTGTGTGTGTGTGAAAGGTAACAAAACAGCCCAGAAAGCTCAGACACACATTGAATCAATGAGGAAATCCGAAGGCAACTACCATGGAGTCACATTAAGACAGGCAACAAGAGGGTGGGTTATTGTTCTGGGGACGGGGTGCCTACCCAATGTCCAGGGCCCTGGCTTTGATTCCCAGTGCCATATCAGACCAATGTGGCAGAGCTCCCCTGTTATCCCAGCACCAGGAGGTAGAGGTGGGGGAGTAGGAGTTCAAGGTCATTCTAAATGATACCAGTTCAAATTAGAGGGTGACTTGGTCATCTGAAAAAGAAGAAAAAGAGGAGGAAGAGGAGGAAGAAATATACAATGGAAAAGCAAACAACACAATTAGTAACTAAATTTCCAGATGACTGCTACTGACTGGTGAGGGCAGGAGAGAGTGAGAAGAAAATGAAGTCTCCAGACAGAAGTAAACAAGTATGCACCCCGATTCACACTTTCCGGGACAGCTGAGTTGGCTGGCTGGAAACCTTTGAACTGTTGCAAGAAATGTATTATCAAACTAAAATGTCGTGTGTCTGTGCCAGTAAGTGTGAGGGGGCAGAATGTGTGTAAACCCTCAAAGTTCAAGAAAAGCAAGACTCTTGAGAATAAGATCCCTTGAAACAAGAGGGTGGTCTCAGGAATGAGAGCTTAGGGACCTGTAGGCCAGAGGCAGACTGCAGGTGACCTCCAAGGTGGGGAATTCTCAGCACAAAGAACTGGGCTCTGGTGAACTATTCTTAGATCCTCTCAGAGAAGGTGATGGCAGGGGTGGACAGGGAGGAAATGGGTCCTCTGACTAGCTCATCACATGGCACAACTGTGGCTGAGAGAAATTTGAAGAAAGAATTGATACACATACAATAAAAATGGGGTTTGCTGTCTTTGGAGGTAGGAAGAGGGTGGAGCACTACTGGCAATTTCTTTATAATGATCGTTCACTTTTAGTCACATTTGTGAATGCCTGATTAAAACTATAAAGAGCAAGGGTATAGTAGGCAGTGCATCATAAACTAGCTTTAGATGTCCTTACAATAGATAGCACTCCCGGTTACAACCCTACTCTATGGCAGTGCCACAGAGGAAGAAAAGCCAGGCCCAGCAGGCCATGGACTGCAGAGGGAGGTACAATTTCAAGGTCTCGCAGATGTTTGCACTAGGTGGCTATCACTGGAAGGGAGCTCAGGTTTGGCTGGGGTGAGGGCAGCAGGGGCTGGTAGAATGAGCAGCCATAGAGGTCACTTCTGAGAGTGACTGAAGGGAACCTGAGCATGGCGCTTGTGGAGCCAAAGCAAAGCTCCAGCTCCTGGGAGGAATTTTGTTTTAAGAGTGAAGAACTAGGAATTCCTGACAAACTACACACAGTGATGAGATGATAGAGCAAGGAGAGAGCTTGGCTCTTAGCATCACATGACACATGGTAGAGAACTGCATGCACAATGTGAGTATTTCACACACAAACAAAAAACGAAACACAAAACACAATGAGTCCTCAAAGATTAGGTTAGGGTTAGAAACTCCCCTCCTAGCTCAGGTACCCACCTCCTTCCCTCCAGGATGGTAGGTGACCTATTTTTAGGCTACCTCCAGCGAAATGGTGCTGTTGATTCTGAAGATCAGAGATCGATTTGTTTTTTAGTAGTTACCACCATCTCTGCTGCTTGCCCCAGTGGTCCTGAGATGAGCTCTATTCTCAGTTAAGATACACTTTACAGCCTCTCCTCTGTTTACAGAAGAAAGGTATTTAAATTAAAGTGATTGAATTATAAGTGTTAAGATGAAGATCATTTGTAATAAGGGACTCATGTTTGTATAAGCATATTTTAATACAACAAAATGCAGCCACACACTTTGGAACCAATGGTTTGAAAGTGATAGTTACACGGAAATCTTCCATAAAGACGTCTGCACCTGTGAGTTAGGGCTCAGATTATTCCCAAACAGTTCTGAGTCAGAGATGAAGTGAGGCCCACTAGACACTGGGATTCCAAAAGGTCCATCCCAAGCAAGCCAATGAGGTAGGGATACAATTGAGATTGTGTTTACTAGAAATGCCCAATAACAAATGTTATCAGCGATCATGCTGTGCGGACTAGGCTCCTCTGTACCTTGTGGATCACTCCACCCCACCCTCACCCTGTCTGCACACCTTAGCACCCCTCCCCCTGCATTCCTGCACCTCATACATATCTATTGCTTTTAATGATGCAAATGGCTTGGCCCCTTTAAGGATGTGTAAATAAGCAATGGAACAGTGAATTCCAATATCAATCAATTTGGTAATGGGAGTGGGGCACCAACAGTTCATTATAATGTTCCCTACTCAATTATTCTTTTTGTTCCTTTTTCACTTCCTCTTACTGTTTCAAGGCAAACTAAATAGCTAAGAAATTGCAAATGTGCAGAGCTCATAATTCTTATTATTATGGTAAATTAAATAACGCTCTCTGAAACATGTTGTGGTAATTATCTTCTTTTCTGTTAATTTAGTTCCTAAATTTATTTCTGAACTATGGACTTTAATAAATAGTTGTTTTAATGAGGTCTTTTAAAATGCAGGTGTTGTTGACAAGCTCAGTCTTAAGATTTGTTTTGAGTGTGACAGGAATTCCAGGTGATTTGATGAAAAGCCTGAGATTTCGTGGGGAAAATAAGTCTGCTGATGAGACTGTTTGGTTCAGATCTGAGCAATAGGGATATTTATCCCTTCCATATTAGTTTCTATGTGTCCATCGCACCTGGTTCCTTTAGATTCCTTGTCTTCGGTTTGACTGACCACTTCGGTAAGTTGTAAACCAGTATAATCCTCAGAATGTAGCCCAGTACTGGAAGAGACTCCCTGGGCACAACCCTAGGACAGTTGAGAATATGAGTCTCTTTATGAGGTTTTCAAGGAGAATTCCTTGTCTCTGCATCCCACCTCAGATGCCTTCCTGAAGCCGGCAACCTCCACTGACCATCCTTTCTGGATCTACAACATATCTGAGGGAAGAGAAGCTCCCAGTCTTGCTGTAGGAATGTCAGTTGGGACCTCAGACACTTGACCCAGACAAGTGTCTCCACAGAGTTTGATTTCCTTGATTTGTTTAGTTTGATTGAGACAGGGTTTCAGGTAGCCCAGGCTGGCCTCAACCTTGTTATATATCTGATGATGAACTTGAACCTCCGATCTTCCTGCCTTTAACTCTGAGTGCTGGTGTCCCTCCATGCATGGCTTTTCTGTGCCTGGCTTGGCTTGCTATCTCACTAAAACCAACCAACAAACAAAGATATTTCAATTCAGAAAGAAGTAGAGGAATTATTGTGAATGGAGAATTTACACATCTGGGGAAAATAAGAAATCCTATCTCCATATTTATGATTTCAAATGTAACTCATAACAATAAACCACTGAAGGACTAGTACCCATAAGTCCATGTTATCTTCCAAGTCACTGTGATGAAGCTTACTGTTACCCCATTGCCTCAGTCCTCAGTGTTCTGTATGCTGACTCTCCTGTTTTCTTGTTTGCATGTGCTGATGGGCTGCCTTTCACTTCCAGTGTTGGTCCTAGGGCTTCTCACTGTGGCCTTCACTTTCTTGAGACATTTTTGCATGGGGCCTTCCTGCCCTTGAGCCATTTGTCCTTCAGGGGTAAGACCTGGAATCTGGAAAATACTCATGTGAATTGTGGCTCTGTTCTGGGACATCAGGCACAAATGCTCATAATGTGACACAAATAGCAGATCATGTAGCCAGAGATAGTTGCAGCTGGGCCTGGAGTAGTAGTCCAGCCTGCATAAGCCTACCAGTTCTCTATCTTCTTGGTTTTGGTTTAGCTTAAAGCCAAATGTTTGCACAAATCTAAAGTGTGTATAGTTCAATGAGTTTAACACATAAAATATCTCTGATCCAGACTGCAACCCAGAACACACCTAGTTGCCCTACAGTTCCCAGAGCCCCCTTCTACACAGGAATCACAGGGTCACAGATGAATGGACTGCATCTTTATTATTCTCGGTTCTGTTGATGGTGCAGTGCCCCAGGAGGGGAGATGCTCAGTGCTAGCTATCACCAGCTACCAGGTGTCTCTGCTACTGTGATCACTGTGCAGTGAGGTCTCCGATCCAGGCATCCAGGACTAGGAGCTTCTGTTGGGCAAAGCCCAAAACAGCACCTGCTCACAGCAGCACTCCAACACTTGCTGGGTCATAAAAATATTTCACTCCCACCACGCAAGAGGCCTTTAAGAGGTCCAAGAAACAGAGCCATTTGCTCCAGTGTGTCTCTTACCTCCAATCCTGGAAATGACAGGCACTAAAGATTGAATCTGAGAGGAGACCAGCTCAAATTCCAGAATTCCTGATTCTGGCATCATCCCTTACTTGTGTACTCCCAGAATCTGAAGACTGTGACCATTTTTTCTTCTGTTCAATTGTGGGTGACACTGAAGCTGGGGAGGCCCAGAGTCCCCAGAGATTTGTCTGTGGGGGTGTTTCTTTTACCACTCCCTCTCATGAAGACAGAGCCGAAGACGCTGCCTCAGCAACAGTTTTGGAAAGGAAATGAAAACCCAGGCTTCTAACGATAGAAAGTAAACAGTGTCAGAAGATGTCATCCTTAAGGGCCCCCAGGCTCTGTCCCGTTCCAAGGTCATATCATCAGGATACCTCATGCATGTTTGTGGCATCCAATTTTCTCTGAATGACCTGGGTGGCCAGTGAAACCACACTTTTCTAATCAGGTCTGCTGAGAACTTGACCATATTGCCTGGACCGTGGTAGCAATGCTCATGTTGTTCTTAGAATGTCTGTGGGCAGAGTTAAAGAGAAGTGTGGCAACTTGTCCCGTGCACACACCGCTGCATCTGATCTTCTTGTCCCATTTCTGACATTCTCAGGTGAATTCCTGCAGAGAACAACACCCCGAGCCACCATGCTGGCTTTGACAAGGTACCAGAGGGCAGCTAGGACCAAGCGCCCCCATGTGAAGCAGGATGGGCTCCACTATCCTTCCATCTACTGCATACAATAAATTTCCACATGACATCATCTTAAAAGAAAAAATACTAATGAAGAAGCAATCGCCTTGCACAACATCTTTCAATAGTCATAAAATCCATAGATTCTAGGACTTTTGGGCTGTGTACGTGAACATTCTATTTTATATTTGAGTGTCCAGATTCTTCAGCTATAAGACATTAAGACACCTACCACACCCCCATGGATTTTTATGTGAACCAATGAGCTTACAGAAGAAATGCAAGCCTGCATTTAAAACAATCCTGCTGGCAGTCAGGACCAAGAGATACTAGTTGTTTTCACTAACATTGATGCTTGATGGCTAAATAAAAGTTCAGACCTACAGAGGATATTGTGTAACACTGAGCCGCCAATGCTGCAGACCCACTGGCCAGGCTCTCTTGGTTTAAGAATGTTCTTTCCTGCTCCTGAAGGTGCATCACTAAGATATTATGTAATGCCTTCAAATAACAATTTCCATAGGACAGCTGCTCTAAGGATCTGGTCGGTTTTCTCAGTGAAATCTAGAAGCAGACTAAGCTTGTCCAGATCCCTCTCATTCCCAAATCATTTGATGCTCTACAAAGTAAAGGGCATGATTTACTGTCTTCGTTCATCTCGTTCTGTAGTTGGGAGACAGAGAGAAGGAACCTGGGAAGAGAATAGGAGGCAGAAAGTGCCGAGAGAGAAGGGGTGGGAACTGTGATGAGAACCCTGGCCTCTCCTATCCCCTTAGGCCAGGTCTCCCGCCCCTTGCCCTAACAGCAGCCACATTAAAGCCCTCGTGTGTGTGTGTGTGTGTGTGTGTGTGTGTGTGTGTGTGTGTGTGTGTGTGTGTGTGTGTGTGTGTATTTCAAATTCCTGTTGTGGCCCAAGCACAACCAATTCTGCTCTCTTTTTATTTTTTGTCTCTTTTACCTCCAACTTAAACAATGTTCAGATGGTCGAAATTTGGAATTACTTGGTAAATGTCAGATGTCAGACATTTTGAGCTGACCAAATACTTCCTTGCACATCCATTAACCTGGCTGCTTGGTTGTTTGTGCAAATGCATTTAGAGATGTCAGTTCAAAAGAATCCCCTTTCAGAAGAAGTATACAGCTCTGTTGTGTTTGAGGCTCTTGAGGGCTGGAGCCATGATAAACCTCCTCCATTGATCTTTTTATTCTTAAGCCCGAGAAAGAGAATGCTATGCTAGACTCTTCCATTATTTCCCTTCCTCCTCTCCCATCCCCCCTTCCATCCACCCTAGCCTCTTAAAACAGTCATTAGAGGCAAACAGAGGACCACACTTCTGCCTTTTAATTGGGTGTTTAACAGGACAGTGTTTGAAAGCAATTAATGGGGAAAAACATTTTTGTCCTGTTTTATCAATTGGTCTTCAGGAAAAAATGCTTACCAAGGTAGCGATTCTGTGTGAGTCAGGACACTGCTGTCCTTTTCAGTTTTTCCCATGTCACAATTTATTCATTTAATTCAGCTCTCCAAAATCACTGCCGTGCCAATTACCTCTGTGTGTAGAAAATGAGTTCGGCTCCTTCAGCTCCCCCTTCATCTGATGCCCTGCTTTTAGCTTTTCTTCTGGGCCTCAGTAATGTGCGAGATGAGAAAAAGGAAAGGGTCTTCAAAAGCACATGAAGTGGCCGGAATAGCTTCTTGGTACCTGTGAAGGGTCCCCTCGAAGCAGCTTAGGGGACAAAGGCAGGTTGCGTCTGGCTTGGGTTTATTTTGTCCACATGATCCATTTCACACGCACCCAGGCGCCTGATGAATGGGGGATTAGCACACGTTTTCATCTTATTGAAATGAGTGATTCAAAGCAAACAAATAGGACCAACTGGTTAGAATATGAAATTAAAGGTTCTCTAAGTCCCTTTGTGACCCTGCAAGTCACATTCATACTCAACTGAAAATTATGCAGATAGACACACAAACACCATGTGATGGCCTCCGGTTGGCTAGATGGGTTGGCTTGCTCATTGAAAAGGAGAAAAAAAAGATGTCTCTGATACAGAATCTGCTCTCCCTCACAGAAAGATGGTGTTGGCAACTCACCATCAGAAGGTAACTTAGTCCAATTGTATTCTTTGACACCACATTTAAGGTTTTCATTACTACTGGTTTTGTGTTGAACAAATGGAGGCTCATGCTGTTGATGATGTCATCAGTTTCATATCTGGGAACTTTGTTGGGCACAAAGATTTCATCCTGTCTGTTATGGACTGACTTGTTGTCCTGGAGTGGTCATCTCAAGGAACGATGACTCATAAATGTTCATGTCTTCTGCTGTCCTTTCCCCTGATGAGTTCTGCTTCTTTTTCATACTTTCTGTATGCTCATGACCCCTTTGTAATTTGCCTAATGTTGTCTTTCCACAGGGTTGAACTCTGAGTGTTTTTTATACTTGGGAGCAATATAGAATAGGACTGGGGATTACCTGCAACAGTTTCTTCAAGAGATACTTATTTCTGCTCTCTAGGAGCATGTGCTTTTAATACTTCCCTGTTCTGCTTCATATTTTCAACTTAATTATATATTTTTTAAAGATTATTTTTGGGGAAAAATATTCTTTTGTATCATATTAGTGTTAGTAAGCTATCATTTGGTTAAAAAAATGTTAGAAACTTTCCAAGATGACAACACACACACACACACACACACACACACACACACTCTTACAGCCACAACCCCTGACTTTACTTTGTCTGCTGCATGAAGCTTACTGTGGACTACTTCATTCAGTAGTTTAGTTTTAAACAGTCATATTCACATCTGTCTTTAATAACAACCTATTCATTTCTGAGCATGCTTCCCAAGTGTATGCAGAATATAGGTTCAGCTTCCTCCCAGCCCAATGCTCTCCAGCATGACTTCAATAAATAAAAACAAATGAAGGAGAAATGACAGCTCCTATTATGATTTTTATAGTCATTGCAATGAGAAATTATTCAGAGGAATACAATGTTATTGATTTATTCAAGACTACCCTTGAGTTCCTTAAAGATGCACAGCATGGAGTTATTGAGGAAACAAAGAATGAGAAGAAAATACTACTCTCCTTTTGGAAACTCATAACTCAGTGGCAGAGAAAAGACCTACAAGTTCAAATGTGTACCACACAGTTTTAGACTGCTGTGTTGACATTCAGCAGACAGGGGCCATCCAATGAGCAGATATAGAGTTCTCGTCATATGACCCGCAGAAATGCTTTTCGGGGGAAGACTGGGACTCTGCTGTGTCTTATGAGAACCCACAGGCAGAGTGATGGCTGGAGGGGACTTAGGGAGTCATATCTGCAATGGCTGAGCGGAGCCTGAGAGGTGTGAAGCACCTTTTCTATCTGAGTCCCTTCATCTCCAGGCAGCAGAAGGGTCAGCATAGATCTTGTGGTGCAGTCTTCAGGGAGGGGAAAATTAAGCCAGTGTATGAGCATGGAGCTTGTGTTGGTGAAGGGAATCCCAGCTGAGATGCCAGGGCAGAGACTAGGGAAAATATAGATACATCAACAACCAACCTCCCAGGAAAGGGGCCCAGGAAACCCAGGCTGCAGATGTCAGACACTTAGTTAAATCCCAAGGACAGCAGGAAGGGGGATTCGTGTGGGCAAGTACTGAGTAGAGTGTGGATGTGGGAGGATGTGTCCAAGGACTGGTGCTGTCTTTCTCCATCAACTCGGGTTCACACAGCCCCCAGTGCCTCCTCATTTGCCCTCCATCCCACACCCACAGTTAATTCAAGTGTTTGGCTTGGGACTCATATTACACATTACATAATTCCCTTACATTCAGTGAGCGTTATGTCTTCCTTTTATCTTTGGGGAAAGTACTGCATTAGGCGATAGACCTGAGGAAATGGGGTGAGTTTAAGAAGGGAATTCATTGGGCTCAAAAGCACACAGCATCAGCTCTGTTCTTCTTGCTTCAGCAGTCAGAGATCTATGGAAACAGAGGGATCAACAATAAATACAGCAGGTGGTGTAAATTCCCAAGGTGCTGCAAAGCAAGAAAAAAATTACAGTAAATAGAAGGACTCTTCCCACAACAGCCTGTTTTAATAAATATATCTAATGGGGAGAGATAAAACACATAATTACATCTTTGAAAAGAAATCTACACAGTAAGGATTTCAAATGTCCATACCACTGTAAAAAGGAATTTGGGAAATGGTATGTGTGGAGACCAGAGTTTGCATCGCCAGAACCCACAGAAATGCCAAGTGGGTGTGACAGCCTAGTTATAATATCAGAGTTCTGGAGACAAAGGAGGGATCACCAAAGCAAGTTAGCTAGCTTTGTGTTCAAGGACAGACCAGGCCTCAGAGGAATTCAGACATCTTATATCAACTTTCTAGTCTCCACATGCATGCACACATGTGAATATGCATACACACAGTGTACACACACACACACACACACACACACACACACACACACACACACAGTAGTGTGTTGTCATTACCCACTATCCAGAAACTACTGAAGACTGATTAAAGCATTACTTATCTTAAGTACTGTTGACCTATTTTATTCAAGGCTGTCTTCCATACTGCTAGGATACTCTGTGAGGGAACAGGGCACTACTGACATTGGGAGCTCCCTCGTACAGGGCAAAAAACTGTCCACAGTGATATTATTCCCCAGGTCATAAGCTAGAACCTCAAACTGTAGATCCACAGAGGAAAAGGTATTTCCTAGCAGGTGGAGGGAAGTGTAGGATTCTCCAGGCCAGCCTGAAGCTGACCCTGGAGTTAATTTAAAGTCCTCAGTGTTTGAAAGTGACTGTCTATCATCCACTTGTTTTAAAGCCAGGCCAAATCCTGAAAGCTGACCTGCCTGCTTTCTTGTTTTGTCTGCTGGGCCATTGTTTCTGTCAATATCAGACAGGGAGAGATGCTCTGTAGGAGTGAGGAGGAAGTGTGAGCCTTCCTAAAACCATCAGTGAACAATTAGTACTCGGGTCACGTGCTGGGTCCCAGGTGACTTTTGTGATGACTTGTTGTTAATGTACATGTGGTAGGCCTAGAACCACCCAGAAGACACCTCTGGGCATGTCTGTGAGGACCTTTCCAGCAGTTTAACTGAGAAGAGCAGACATACCCCAAATGTAGAAGGCACTATCTGTAGACTGAGGGCTAGGGTGGCATAGAATATCAGATTCGTCTCCCCCCTTCTTGTCTGTGGACATGGGGTCAGCAGCCGCTCCACACTCCGGCTGTTCCATTTCCCACCTTTACCGTGTCAGTATCCCAGCCTCCCACGATAGCCTATCCCTGCAAACCCTAAGCCCAAATAAACTTTCTGTCTGTTAATTTGTTAAAACTACAAGAAACAAAACTCCCACATTATGAAGAGAGGAGTGATATTAGAGGCAAAAGTTTCAAACTCAGTGGTGAGGGTGAGTCTCCACAAGGGTGGGTGCATGCAGGCAAGGCCAACCATGCTGCAATAGGTGGGGTGTGTACGCTAGCAAGTTTTGTAGCTAGATTTTTATAGCACTTTTACATTTGTAATTCATAGAGTATGTGAGTTACCTCTTGTTACAACTCTCGATGTGTAAGGCCAGAATCTGGATATTAAAGCCAAGGTCCTTTAAATACATAGCATTATCTAACACAGACGTCCTCACAGGGTACAACAAAGAGCTGAAGGTAGAGGTGGCTGGAACAGAGTTGTGGGAGTTACCAGGAAAGGACTGCGTTATAACTTTAAAGAGCGAATTATAGACACAGGAAGTGGGGGCAGGTACAATCTGATATAAAGAGGTCAGAAGACCCAGCTAGAGAGGAACCCTGTGGGGATGTCTCTGTGTTAGATCTGCTATGCACATGGCTCCCAGGACCACAGACCGAGACGTGGCCCTTGGGTCTTGGTAGCAGCACAGACAACTCCCATCAACATGGCCTCAGGAGGCTGCACAGCTCACAGACTTTAACATGGCCTCATGCAGAGTGGTACAGACCACAGACATCCACAGGGACATGAGCCACAGATATCTCCCAGCCACATCAGGACCACAGACCACTTACATCAACATGTCCCTCAGCAGCAGCATGGCACACAGACGCTCATTGTTTGCTCACACCTCAAGATCTGGAGGGAACTCCCATTAACTAATTACTCTTTCCCTTGGCTTTCTAGAATTCTACTTCTTTGTAGTTTTCTCTCATCTTCCAGTTGCTTGAGGTGCCTCTGTCTTTTAAAAAGAATTTAAAAAAATTTTTTACATGTATGTATGTATGTATGTATGTATGTATGTATGTAAATGTACCACGTGTATGTTAGCAAAAGTGAAAGCCAGAAACAGGGCATTGGATTCCTTGGAACTAGAATTACACGTATGTGAATCTTGAGAGTGTGAGGAAGCACACACAGGGACTCTGCAAGAGCAGCGAGCACTCTTAACTATAGAACTGCTTCTCTAGCCTGCTCCTCTGCTTTTAACAGCTTTGAACATCTGTGTGTCTGTATTTCCCAGTCCTTTCTCCTGCCCTGTCAGATCTGCTGAATCCTTCCAGGGCATTTCTCCATCTCAAACATGACAAACTTCATGTCAGACATACTAACATTGGTGTTCTTCTAGCTCTGGTGTCCCTCCTTGATTTTGAGGACCTTTGAAAAGTGACTTTGATGTCCCTGCTGTACTGTTGTGCCATCCCATGTGGGTTAGAGCTGACTGGTTGCTCTCATCACCGGGTCTCGTCCCTTGCAGTTCTGCTCATCTCTATTGACAAGCACATACTGAGCATCCCCTTGTCAGGTACTGTTCCTGCGTTTCTCCATACAGCCTGGCCTCAAACTCACTGTGTAGTTAACATGGCTTTTAGCTTCTAGTCTTTCATCCTCTATTCCCCGAGTTTTAGAATTATAAATATGTCATATCACTCTCAGTCTATGTAGTGCTAGGAATCAAACTCAGCATGCCATGCAGGCTGGGCAAGCACCCTACTAACTGAGCTGTGTCCCCAGCTTGTTTTGATATCTGTGAGTCCTCTTGAACTTGTGGACAGGTATCTGACAGGTAACTCCTCACAAACCACCTCGGTTCTAGTCTGTTCTTTGTCCATCTGGTTTGCTTGGGGTCAGATGACCTGGCTTACACTGGACAAGGAGCAGGTGAGGCTTCAAGGATGGACTAACACGAGGTCACTCAAGTATTAATTGCTATTCCTATCACTAATCTCTAGCTGTCTCGAGATGCATTCCTCTGGCTGGCTGTGTGGTTTTCTTGGCACCATGGTCTAGAATTCAGAGCAAGGAAAGAGGAATGGATATAATTGCAAAAATATCCCTTCTGCATGTATTGCCCCCATACCTTCAGGTCTGGCTGCCACCTTGTCTGACTTTGACACTATCTGCCCAATAAGGTTGGCTGGCATTGACCACCGAGGACCTGCTTACCATTACCCTTATCTCACCCTTTTCCCCAGCACTGGCTTTGGGCAGAAGGCCCAGGCGACCCCATTTGCCCTTCTCATCCAGACTTACTTTTTTCTCTTGCACATAACTTAATTATTTAACTGCATGACTCTCTTGAAATGTAACTCTAAACTTTTATTCATGATCTGACTCCAATTGGCAATCAACGAGTAGAAAATGTTCCAATTAGAAAAATCAAATTAATTCTTTTTTTAAATAAGGAAGAAAAACTACTTATTCTATACTCCTGGGAAGCAGAAATTAGGTGGAAATCTTAAAATGAAAGGAACAATTATATCTTCTTCATTTAGATCATTCTCTCTTACCCTCTCTTTTCCTACTGTGCACCCTGTTCCCCAAAGCCACAGACCATCCTGGGGGAGGAATCAATCTGCATGTAACATACCCATCAATGTTCTTCCATAGCTCCTTCCCTGAGTGGCCATAGTCTAGAGCATCAACTCCATGAAGTCAGGAAACTGGAGTTCAGATGATCACAGAGGATGCCGCCCGGTCTGACTGGAGAGGTAGAGATGGAGGCACACACCCCTGCTTCCTGCTTTCTGGTGTCTGTTTGTGCCTCCCTGTGAATGGGCTTTCCTTTATAGGGTGCCATTTTTTTAAACCGTGGGTGATAAAACCATTTGAGATTCTCAAGTGACAAGCAGTAGAGAGCTGTAATTATCTCAATCAGGCTATCACATGACACAAAAACCATCTTTTCAACTTCACAACTGTATTCAGAAACAGAATTCTCATCCAGGCACGGTGGCACACCTGTGATCCCAGCACATGAGAGGCTGAGGCAGAAGAGTCACTAAGAGTTTGCGCCTAGCATGGGCTACAAGGTAGTAGGTGCCAGGTCAGCTTGGGCTGCATGGAGAGGAGGGAAGAGAGGATGAGGGAGCACTGAGTAGAGTCACAATCCCTGTAAGTAGCAAGTGCCCTGTCCTAGAATGTTAGGTCACAGCTCATTGTAATAATTCTCCTGTTCCCCCATTCTCACTGGACTCATTTCTGCAGCCTTCTGATAGCATTGGTCTCAGATCAAAAACAATCATAAACATCACCATTTTGGTGAACTTCTGTGAACTCATTTTGGCTTAGCTGCCAATGATGCTGTTTCATCTAAGTACCTGATGACTTAGCATATAGAACTAACACATTCAACTGCACCTTAAACCACCAGAAATCCTGAACAATGAATTGAAAATGGCTATTGAGTATCTCAGCTACAGGGGACTTTGGAGACATGGGAAGCTAGATGCTCAATATTCCTCTTCTTTCAAGGCTAGGGAAAGGTATTGAGCCAGCACAGGGATCCCAGAGTCATAAATATAAATGGCAGGAGCTGAATTTATCAGGATCACAACAACCTGAGATAACTTGGAGAGGAAGAAATAACACTTGGAGAAAAGAGAGAAGGAGGAGAGACAAACAATTAGGGAATACAATGTCTGACTCCTAAATACAGTGAGCAGAAAGACATTTTCCTGTAAGGCACTTCTGGTAAAAGTTCCATGCAGATGGGCTGTCCACAGGTGGGCTTCCTGATTATCATGGGCTGTGACGCTCAAGGTAGCTTAGCATAGAAACGCAGGTGGACAATGGGTCCAGAAACACCACTTTTAACTTACTTGGTACTCTAAACCCCACAAAAATGTTTTCCAGTCCTGAATCCTGACCCTGCTGAGGCATGGATCTAGAGGCTCCATGACACTTTTACTGTTTCCCTGCTTTTTGAAGGCTATGTCTAGAAACCCCATGGCATGTCCAACCTCCTTTGATCTCCGCTGAGCTCTAGCAGGCAAGCAAGGACTTGGTCCAAACTAAGCTTGACCAGTCTTAGAGCTGGAGTGCAAGCCCCTTTCCCTTTTACCATACTGACTTTCTGTAATAACAATACATTTTGGGCGATTCTAGTCTCCATCATCACTAAGCCTTTCAGTATTACCTTCCATCTTCCTTCAATCTACTGCTTGCTGGCCTCTCCCCTTGATTACAATAGGATTCCCTTATGTGGCACCAGGATTTGCTGAGGAATCTGGTTTTTGATCTTGCTTGATTATGGCAGAATATTAGACCATTGAACAGCAGGAAAAATAACCCTCTTTGAGATATGCATGTCCAAGAATCTGTGGTTCTGTTGGGTCACAGGAAAAGAGGTTCACAACAAAAAGGCAAATTAGCAAAAGGAGTTATGGCTATTTATTAGAGAACCATACACAAAGCAGAATGTTCTGGATTGCCAAGTGGGCCCAATGCTAACAGCATAGAGTATCAAGAAACATGGTGGCCTGCACAGTGTAGAGATGATGTCTAGGACACAACTGCTTCCTCATATATTGAGGGGCCAAGAACTCATCTTGCCTTTCTAGAATATCAGTGGAAGCTCTTCTTGCAGGTGGCAAACAATGCAAGACTTTATCTCTATATAAAAGAGCAAGCAATGTTGGAACATCCACATGGGTAAACCATTGAAATGCTTCTCCTAAGCAGAAATTCCATTGAGTGAGGACATTATGGAAGTAAAAACATGCACAGAAGAAAAATAAGCACCAGCAGGGGTGTCAAGCCCAGCAGGGACAGAAGGAGGCCACTGATATGAGGATCTACACATTATGATAGAGATGAGGTATAGATGGGCCATAGAAACAACACTGAGCACAAGGGCAAACACAAACAGGAAAAATAAAAAATGATAATGTGCTAAATTAATACAAAGAATACATTAAAAAAAGAAAGACTGAGCGGAGTGAAGGGGAGTTGAATGAGAACCAACAAGATGGAGGACTAGAACATACAGGAGGAGTCACTGCATAAAGTATAAAATGTCCACCACTCAATGGAATACTGAGGACAGAAGCAAGCCCTAATATAGATAGCAAAATTTGACAAAGGGATAAGACCATTCAATAAGGAGAAGTCAGCCTTTAACAAAGGGTGATGGAAAACCAGAGATCAACACACTGAAGAGGAAACTCAGCTTTCATTCCATGCACTGAATAAACCCTAACTTGAATGGAACACAGTATGAATATCTGAATGAGAACAATGAGACAGAAGGGCCTGGTGAAAACCTTCACAGCACCGAGATTGTTAATAACTTCTTGGATACCACACCAAGAGCACCAATTAAAAGAAAAAGTGGGTAAGTTAGAATCCATCAAAGGTAAAATCCTTCATGCATTAAAGGATAGCCAACAGAGTCAGAGGAAACATTTACAAATTATACATCTGTCAAGATATTAATATCCAGAATAAGTAAAGAATCATATAGCTCAATAATAATAATAATAATAATAATAATAATCCTCTCAGTTTACAAGTAGGCAAAGGATTTCAATGGACATTTCTCTAAAGATACACAAACAGCTTATAAAGATATAGTTAATCATCAGAGCAATGCAAATCTAAAATCACATGAAATCTACTTTACAGTTGTTAGAACACTAGCATAGCCAGTGCTAACATGACAATCTGTAATGGGAAAAACTGAGGAGATGTTGAGGTTGCTGTTAGACAGTGAAAAGGTGTAGCCTCTGCAGGCAACAGCTCATCTGCTCCCTGGGAAGCTAAGCATGGAATTTCTACTTGAATCTACAGTCACCTTTCTGTGTATACTCCCACGCCTGAAGGCAGTGATACAAGTAGATATTTGCCTACTGATATTCATATCAGCCAAGCAAATAACACCAATCAAGAGATGGAGAGATGACCAGAATGCAGCGTGCCTACACAATGTCACTAGCATTGCTTCCTCAGCTATGGAAAAGGCCATCCCAATATGTGACTTTCCCAATGCCTCTTGCTACTTTACAGTCAGAAAAAGAGACAGATGTATGACTTCAACCCAGAGGGCTTCTGTGATCTTAGGAAATAATGTTCTGTGCTGTGTGTTGCTGCTCATCTCATCACCTTTGTCACTCTAGTGGCTGGAAGTAGGTAATAAGCCCTACCTACCATCAAGAGGTGAGCCCTAGAATGAGAAAGCACAGGGTCTGAATGAGAATCTGTGCCTTACCAGGGACATTAGTGATGCATGACCAATCATGAAGAGCACAGAGAAACCTCAAGTGTCTGGATCTGTGAACAGAGCTTCAGTACACTCAAGGCAAGGACCAGTGAGATGGTTCAGCAGGTAGGAACAGTTGTTGCACAAGGCTGATGACCTGAGCTTGATCCCAGGAACCCACAGTAGAAGGAGAAGAACAGACTTCTGAAATTTGTCCACGGGGAGGGATCCTGTGAAATATGTCCCCTGGACATGGATGGTTGCTACACTCAGGAAATCACAGGAACTACACAAGATCAAGTTAGCTAAAATTCCAAGATGGAAACATGATGGGTTGTGTCAAATTCTGAGTCTCCACTTCTAGCTGAGGAACTCTTAGTAGTTAATGGCATCTGGGGTCCAGAGAGCCATTTTTCTTTAGAAGTTGTGGCCATCTGTGGGTTTTCCATGTCCCAATGGATTACTCCATGTCCATGTACATATAGACAGCACTAATCAGAATCAGGGGGTAAAAATAAATGAACAAATAAATAAATAAAGTAATGAGGTTGTAAGGGTGATTACTGGGAGTCTTCAAGCAATTGGACATAGACGTGAGAGGTGGATATGATCAAGATACATTACACACATGCTTGAGCTTTCAAAGAGAAAATAAAAATCAAAATAAATAGATTTCAAGTAGATGATCTTAAACTAAAAAACAGAGCAAAATTATTAATAATGAAATACAAAGTGGAAAATAGGAAAGCAATAGAGATTAGTATAGGAAACAATAAAAATAAACTGGTCCCTTGATAAAAATCAACAAAATTGGGAATCCTGTAAAACAGGGGCAGGACTGTAGCATAGATCCAGGTGGGAATGAGAGGTGGGCAGCACTCAGAGCCCATGGGAACCAATCAGGTAACAGCAAAATCACATAGTTTATGCCAATCATTTGACACTCGGTACGAACTAGACGAATCTAGTTGAATCTCTTGAAAGATGCTCCTCAATTTTGCTGGACTGAATTAATGATTTGAGTCCCTTAAAATCTAAAGAAATAAAGTTTTCAAGGGAACCATGTCCACAGTGAACATGGTCAAAAGCTCTCCCACTCTGAATTCTTCAAACATCTTGAAGGAAACGAGAGCAAACATCAGGGGACTGAAGAGGATGCTTCTTTTTACTCACTGAGTGAAGACATTTATATGTCTTTCCAGGCAAAATAGAGCTCAAATCACTACCTGAAGCCAACAGCACAGAGGCTTATGCAAAATGTCAGTTTATACAAAGTACAATGTTGCTTTACTTTTTTAAAACCTGACGTGAGCTGGTGTGGTGAACATCTGTTAACCCAGCACTTAACACTTGGGACCACTAAGTTCAAGGCCAGCCTGAACTATATGGCAAGGAACTGTCTCCTCCCATCCTACCCCACAAAAAAAGGGGGCATTTGTAATTCATCTAATTAACAGATTAAAAGCCAAACTATATGATTATCTCACAGAAAAAGCATCTGACAAAATTTAACAATCATTCATGATTAAAAATCAAACACATCAAAGTAGGGAGAATGAACCTCTTCAAGCTGATAAGGGCATTTGTGAAGAACCTTGAGCTGACATCAGACTTAATGTGACAAGCTAAACGCATCCTCTGAATTCAGAAGCAAAGCACTGATGGCTGAAGTCTGCTCTCTCTGGTCTGCACAGCCTTGTACAATTAACTAGAAAAAGAAGTTTTAAAATTTGAATCAGAAAATTGGGAATTAATCAGAATTTACCACCATACAACATAATCCTCTTCCAAAACATTCCATGGACTCTAACACTACAAAGACAGTGGCATAATATGAGCTGTGTGCTTCATTGGGTAGATTCTGCTAACCCTGCCCCATGTCTACAGTTGGAGTCCCAAGCCCAGTACCTCAGCATCTAGCTGCATTTGGAAAAGGGGACTTTAAAAGGCAACTATGCTGAAATGAGTTCTTTAGTGTGGGCCCTAATCTAATCTGATCATGATGGATTTTAACACAGACATGCATAGAAGAAGGGTTTCATCAAGACAGAGGACAAAGAGGACTGTCACCTGCCCCACCACACCTTGAACTTGGATGTCTCTGGTTTCTGTGGGCTAAGCCACCTTGTATCTTTCTGTTATGGGGGCTCTAGCAAGCAAGCCAATGGGGCTGCACATTTGTCTCTTTCTATTCTAGATACTCACAAGGAAGCTTTCTCTCCCCTGAACCATAACTAGAGGAAGAAAACCAACATCTCTGACTTCCATACATACTCTGTATTCTGGATATCAAAATGGGAATACTTAAGAGATATGATCACAGTTTCGACAGCATGGTTGAGCTATAAAATTGACACTCAAATCTACACATGTAAAATGCACAAGATGACGAATTTCCTGTGCATCCAAGTCTGTGGGTTTTGGGGATAGAATTCAGGTCACCAGCCTTGTACGGCAAGGCTTTACTCTCTGCATCAACTTTCCAGCCCTGACTTTGCTCAGCTCTTGAATTAATCATTTCTCCAAGGTCCCCATTTCCTTTTATTGCAGACTGGTGTTAAAGACCAAGATGTGGGCCTGGGGTGTTCACTACTTAGGGATATTGGAATCTCATTGCAGAAAATGCTGGAGAACATATTTGATAAAACTCAAGCACTAATACACACGTACAGCTAGCCGGCCAGCTATCCCACCATGCACATTAATAACCAAGTTAACACTATTGTCTTCCATTCCATTAGGAAGCTACTGCAGACTTTTATGGGAAGAAGTTCACTTTGAAGCCACTCTGTGAACAACGTCAATAGAGTACCTAGGCCCTAATACCATGGTCCTATGTAAAGAGAAGGCTCAGGAGGTCAACTCCCTTGCTACCATTCCTCTATTCCACAGAGCACAGGCTGCCTCACCCTTTCTCATGGAAAAGAGCATGCTGTCCCCCAAGTTCATAAATGTGCCTGGGGAGAAAAATCCCAACCCTTGGGGAACACCCACTACAGGCAGTAAGAGCCATGGATGGAGGCTGTAAAAAAGGGCTTAGGAAAAAGATTGCTGAACCCTAGCACCTATGAAAGCTGAGTGAAGTAGTATAGACCTGCTATCTTGAAACTAGGGAAACAGACAAAACAATTGCTGTGCCCACTGGTCAGCCAGTATACCCAGATTAGTGAGCTCCAGGTTTAATGAGAAACTCAATCTCAAAAAATAAAGTTGAGAGAGATTGAAGAAAACACCCAATGTTAACCTCTAATCTCCATATTAACACACACAAGTACACATGCACTCACATACACATGTGCACACACCTGCACTCACACAGAGAGAGGAGGCTGGGGGGAAAAGAGAGACACAGACACAAAAGCAGACAAAAAGAGGAAGCACAGAGACAGAGACACACAGAGAAACATGCATACGGGAAGAACTGGGGCAGGAGGGCAGGCATAGCATGGGTTTTCTAACTGAAAGAGTGGCCTTCAGCATTAGCTACAAAGAACTTAGCACATAGCACCAACTCTCTGTAAGCCCCTGGGAAACAAGAAACCCCAGTCCTGTGGTCTTTGGGGAGTCTCTGCAAGGAGGAAGGCAAAACTGAAGCCATGTAGTTAGGCTCTAGTGAGTGCACCTCTCTGCCAAGGTCAAGCACTAAGTCCTCTGTGAGTGCTGAAGTCTCACTTCTTGACATCCTTGCTCCTATCACGACACTACTGCAAGGACTTCCAGACCCTGTGCCCTGGGTAAGTGCTGCTATTCATCTCTCTAAGAAGTGGTCTCAGGGGTCCCCAAAGTAGGAGTGTCACTCTCAGCCATTGTGCTCAGGCCGTGTCTTACAGACCCTGCTACTCTTACCCAGAGCCTGCCAGAACAGAACCAGAAGATGGAAGCCAGACCCAGCATGGCATACAACCTAGTGAATGGGTCTCCTTAGAGCTGACACTGCTGAGAGAACAAAAGGAGGACAAAGTGGGACCACTGCAGTCATTACACTATCCCTTCTTAGAGTGGGGACCAAAGTTGGAGAGTGTGGGGGCATCTCTCAACATGAGCTAGCATGAAGCACCAAGGGAGAATGGGGTTTCACTGGGAAGTTTCAGAGGGGTTTTATGGGAAGAACACCATGGATTAAAGAGGACCTAGCTTCTGACCTCGACCTGCCTCTGATCACCAAGAAAATTGGAACATTTGTCAGATCACATTTGAATTCACACAACCTTGACGGTGCTGCGTACTGACAGTGTAGCAGCCATGCGTGCCCCTGTGGTACTCGGTGATTTATTTTTATTTACCCATTTAGTTAGCTCACCCATTTGTTATTCAGTGGTCACAGACCACTTGAGAGTGTGATGAAGGCCAGTAACCCTCCCTGCAGGTTGCCCATGTGCACCCAGTCACTATGAGAATCCCTAACAGACAAGATCCTCACTGGGGCCTCTCTCTCCTAACACGTTTGTGTCTGTCGTTTTATCTTGCCCTTGTCTTAAAACAAAATAAGCATTCAGCAATTGAAACCTAACATTCTAGCTAAATTCAAGGTCCTCAAATCCAATAGAAGAAAACACTACTTATTGTAATACAGAGAACATAGCCACTGGGCTTAAAGGAAGAGACAGGTCGGGCCTGTAAGGAGGAGCTTCCATTCGATTAATTCTCCAGCTGAAAATCATTCAGAATAGAAAAGTTTTTGGAACAATAAACATGGTAAAGAGAAGCCCAACCAGGAGCCAGCAGACATCTTTCCTTGGAACTCCAGAACTGGGGCTAAGCTGGGTGTAATCACATGCAAAGTGGAGGACACACTGGAGGCTGAGGGTTGAGCCCCGGGAGTCCAGGGGCCCAGCCCCCCATGGCAGCCCAGCACGGGGCCTCCAGGGGAGGGCTGTGAGGTCTCATTAACACCCCAGAGGAAGAGAGTGGATTACAGGGTGGCCAGATGAATTCAAAGGCGGATGATGATGGATTCCCCTCATATCGGAGCAATCAGCATAATTTATTTCCAAATCAGCAGAGTGGTGCAGAGGCAGGCACGCCTGACGCGTGGGCAGCCGGTGTGACAGAAATTGTTTTTTAAGTAGTTGCCCTCTGAAAATATTACCCTCTGGCTGACACCCAGTATAATAAGGCCTTGATTATCTGTCAGGCCTGTAAAATCAGAAGTCCTTATCCGGGACATGTGACCAAAGTGTGCTGTTTGCTCTGAGCAGCTCTTTGTTCTTACTCTCAGTACCATTTCCTGGGCCCTGTCCAATACCCAATCCTGTCATCCCACTGGTACTGTGCAGACAGGTGAATGCCACATACGGGTAGCAAGAGAACTCAGCACCTGGAGGCAGAGGGGACAAGGCAGGATCAACAACAGGGGTACAGGCTTTCTCTGCCATCCCACCTCCTTCAGTGCTAGGAATCAGAGACTGAAGGGATGTGCTGATGGCCCTGGTGTCCTTGTTCCTTTCCCACTGTTCCTTCCTAGTTACTTGTGGGAACTCAAGTAGCAAGATTGGAAATTGCTTTCCTCTTGGGAGACAGGTTGTCTTGCATAGACAAAAGTTGGATTAAGGAGGTATCACACTCATAGGAGCCACGTGCCTTCTAGTCTCTTGAATGGCCAGCTGTCCCTGAGGTGTCCCTGAGGTGTCCCTGAGATGTTCAGCATCTGAGCCATCATCTCCAACGTTTGCATACTGTCCTATCTGTACAGCAAGTCACCTGTGGGCAGATCTGTGGTGGCATTAAAATGCCTGTCCTAAGTGGCTAGGGGGATGGCTCAGTGAATAACAGCATTTACTGCTTCAGGATGAGGTCCTGAGTTTGGATCTCCAGTGCCTATGTAAAAGAGATGGCTATGGCTGTGGACACCTGACATTCTAGTGTGGGAAAGAGCAAGTACATGGGAAGTGTCAGAAGGACACCGAAGCTTGCCGGAGAGTCAAGCTGACCTCAGACAGAATTTAAGATCCAATGTCTAAACGGAATAAGGAGAATAGTAGAGGAGACATTGATGTTCTCCTCTGGTTTTTCACATGTACACAGGGTGTATACATACACACACACACACACACACACACACACACACAAAGAGAGAGACAGAGAGAGACAGACAGACAGACAGACACAGACAGAGAAAGAAACACAGACACAGAGACAAAGACAGAAGCAGAGAGAGAGAGGGGGGGGCAGGAATGCTGGTCCACAGTCCTCATTCTGATACCCTCTGGTCTCCTCAGGGTCCCTCCTTTTCTACAAAAGGAGAATCCATGTATTCATTTCTTCTTATAGGGTTTATGCTTGCATTACCCATGGGTCTTAGAGAGCTAAGAGGGTGAATCAATAACAGATTCTGCCATAGGGAAACCTCAGTGCACTTAGCGGGACAGTGCACACCTCCGTAATCTCAACACTGGGTTGGCAAAGGAGGAAGATGGTGCTCTCCAGGCCAGGATGGACTACACTGGGAGACCCTGTCTCCAAAGAGTCAGGCTAGGGAGTGCAGATTAGTTGGGGAAGATCCAAGTGCATGGAAGATGGAGGTCCACGTGCTGGCATTTGTGAGGCATTGTTGGAGCCTCTTTATGTTGACACATTGGAGCTATAGTATTTGCACGTGGACCTCACTCTTCACTGAGCTTTGGCACCAACTTAGGCAGAAAGGCTGGAGACTTTTCCTGGCAGCAAAAGGGAAGGGGAAATATGTACAGACCATGACTTTAAAATTCTGTTGTTCTTTCTCTGACTCTCCTCCGTTCTTCCTCCTTCCTTCCTCTCTCTCTCTCTCTCTCTCTCTCTCTCTCTCTCTCTCTCTCTCTCTCTCTCTCTCTCTCCCTCTCTTCCTCTCCTGGCTTGACACAATAAAAAATAAAATAAAATAAAATTCTGTTGTTCCCAAACCCATATTGGTACCCGAGGACATCATCATTTGCACAAATGAAACCCTGTTGGTGGGCCCCACTCAGGAAAAGGATTGTGGTGTGTAGAACACTGAGTGGATCCATAGCCACTTTCCACCTAGATGTAGTAAAGCCCTGAATAGCAGTGGGTCTCCAGTCTGAAGCCACAGCAACCATGTGTCCTGCCCAAAACTATTAAGGTGGGGTCCTTGCCTCTTTGGAGCATGCTCACTGCTGAATGAACCAAAAATTCAAACTGCTGAGTCTCTAGTCATGGTCCAGTGTCCTCCTGCAGACAAGTGGAGGGGTAGAGTCAACATAGGGCACTGACAGTGACACGGCAGGGTCAGCACAGGGCACTGTGCAGTGACAGGGCAGAGTCAGCACAGGGCACTGTGCAGTGACAGGGTAGAGTCAGCACAGGGCACTGTGTAGTGACAGGGCAGAGTCAGCACAGGGCACTGTGCAGTGACAGGGTAGAATCAGCACTGGACACTGTGCAGTGACAGGGCAGAGTCAGCACTGGACACTGTGCAGTGACAGGGCAGAGTCAGCACTGGACACTGTGCAGTGACAGGGCAGAGTCAGCACAGGGCACTGTGCAGTGACAGGGCAGAGTCAGCACAGGGCACTGTGCAGTGACAGGGCAGAGTCAGCACAGGGCACTGTGCAGTGACAGGGCAGAGTCAGCACAGGGCACTGTGCAGTGACAGGGTAGAATCAGCACTGGACACTGTGTAGTGACAGGGCAGAGTCAGCACAGGGCACTGTGCAGTGACAGGGCAGAGTCAGCACAGGGCACTGTGCAGTGACAGGACAGAGTCAGCACTGGACATGGAACAGTGACAGGGCAGAGTCAGCACTGGACATGGAGCAGTGACTGGGCAGAGTCAGCACACAGCACTGCAGTGACAGGGCTGAAACTCCCTCTTCAGTGGCAATGTTGTTCCGTGCTGCAGACATGAGAGGTGACAGGGGCCACTTGCCAAGTGACCTACCCTCAGCACCGATGGGGAAAGCTGCAGGATCTTCCCTGCTTTAGTGAGGTGTTGCTGATAAGTAGAAGTTGCCATCCCTAACCTTCCTAACACTGTTAAGACACTGTGGAGGGAAACAGATCAGTGAAAGTTTGTATTCTCACCTCACACAGTCAGCTCAAGGAGAACTGTTAGGGTGTATAGATTTTGTGTCCTACCCCAGTGCAGCATTTCAGTGACATACACCATGCTGTGCACTAGACACTCAGGTCCTGTTCATCCTGTACAGAGACTCTGTGCCTTTGAACAGACACCTTCCCTATAAGGAGCATTCTGCTCTGAGCTGCTGTGAATTCTCTTGGATGCCACACGTGTGTCCTCTGAGTTGACCCATATGGTCAGTGCAGCCAGGCCTCCTTGTTTTTTAAAGGATGAATGTTATACACGTAAGTCTCATGTTGTTGTTTTACTTTGTTTTCTTCCACTCATCCATTCAGTTGTTTTCATATCGTACGCTGTGATGCTTGGTGCTGTAATAAACATGGAGTGGACGGTCTCCTTGACATGACTGGTCTGTCTCCTTCCAGTGTGTACAGGAAATGGGATTCCTGGGACTTCTGCTTGCCATTACTGCAGAGCCTACTTGCTGTTGTTGCCAGCACGGTTCCCAGGAACTCTTTATTCCCACATTATCTTGGTGACAGTCATTCTGACAGCAGTGAAGTGACACTATCCTGTGGTCTGACTTGCATTTCCCAGATGATTGGTGGTGTTGAACTTTGTTCCTTAGACCTGTTGGCCATTCGTATGTCTTCTTTGGAGCAACATATATTCAAGTCCTTTGCCCATTCTTTAGAATGGTTCTTTGATTTACTTTGTGTTTCGTGTTCTTGGATGTTAACACTTGTCAGATATATGGTTTGTAGGTAACTCCACATTCTCAGATCTTACCTTTGCTGCGTTCCGAGCTCCTTAGGCTGTATGGACACAATAAAATCTTGTTTATTGTCCATTTTTGATGCATTGGGGCTCATGTCCCAAAAGTCACTCCTCAGACTAATGCCAAAGGTGCTTTACCTCTTCCTTTTCATCTGGTAGTTTTACATTCCGGTTCTTTCATCTATGTCTTCCCTCCAGTTTGGATTGACTTTTGTATCCTGTTGGGTGAAGGTCTGTTTTCATGAGGCACATGGGTAAGAAGTTCTGCAAATGCTGCTTATTAGGAAGCCTATCCTTTTCCTAAGCACACAGTCAACACATTTTCTAAAGACCTGAGGTATATGGATTGATTTCTGGGCTCTGTATTCCCTCCCATTTTTCTTTATACCTGCTGTAATGCTGGTAATATGCTGTTTTGATTATTGTCATTTGTAATATATCTTAAAGACAGGTAAGACAGCATCTCCAGAATTGTTTTTGCTCAGGGTCATTGTGACTGTCCAAGACTTTGCTGAATTTCAGAGCTGCTTTTCTACCTGTCAAAGAAGCTGTTGGCCAGTGAATCAGGCAGAGGCAAATGTAGAGACAGACCTGGAACCCACATCTTTATTTCTATTTCCACACTCTTTAGGATTGTGTGTGGCGTGCTTCTGGGCTGACTTGTACTTAACTCCGTTCATCTTTCTTTAGTCAAAGATCTTAGGAGGGCCTTAACATCTGAACCTCCATAGTGCTTCCACTGAGGCTGTCCTTACTTATGCTCCCTCCTACAGTGTGCAGAGTTTCCAATCTCCACAGCCTCACCAGGATTTGCCTTCTGTCATTCTGACAATGCAGTTCTCAAGAGGGCAAAGTGGTATCAGCCCAGATTTACATAGGATTAATGAAAGAGGGAAAAAAGTATCACACGATACAGAATACATATACAAGGTATATATGAAAGGTATACATGGTATAACAAAGAGACTTGTATCTTAGCACAACAAATAAATAAAAACCATGTTTATGAAGTGCTAAATGGACACAGACATCATGGTACACACACAGCATGGAACACTACTTGGCCATAAAAAGAAAATAGAGTCTTGTCATTAACAAAATAGAGAGATTTGAATTAAGGGAACAGGCCAGGTGCAGACAGACATCTCTGTACGGAGTCTACAAATGTTGGTGTCATAGAAGCAGAGAGGTAAGTGGTGGCTATGAGAGGGTACAGAGGAGGTCTGTGAGGAAAGATGACAAGGGGTAGTAGGTCACAATTAGACAACAGCAAGATGTCCTGCCATGCTATTACCCAGTAGCAATGCAGCAGACACTAGTGTTTGGATATTTCCAATAACTTTAAAAAAGAGATTTTTAAATGTTTTCACCTTGAAGAAATTATCAATGTTTAAGGAGAGTTATTTGTTTAATATGTTTTAAACATTATGTGATGTAAACATGTATTGAAATACTGTGTGTGGGGGTTGGGGATTTAGCTCAGTGGTAGAGCCCTTGCCTAGCAAGTGCAAGGCCCTGGGTTTGGTCCCCAGCTCCGAAAAAAAAAAAGGAAAAAAAAAAAAGAAATACTGTGTGTGTTCATTAATTTGTACAATTTTGTATTTTTATGTATCAGTTAAAATACTTTCAACTCTGAAAATCCATTCAAGCAGGCACAGTGGCTAACACCAGGTGTTTTACCTCTGATGCAAACATTTCTTAATATGTTTGTTTCCTTTTATGCACTAATCCCTTAGAGTTATTCAATTTACTGTTAATAAAAGACTATCAAAAGACCATTTATAAGTCAGCACAGAGGCAGCTGGGGATTTAACTCCACCATCTCTGAAAATATGCTGTGAAAAGCTATATAACTGTGTGCACATACATGAGAGCCACATGAACATATAGACTTGGGGTTTTGTTTGGTTTAATGCTATAATCTCACTGGGGGGAAAACACCTGCACAAAATAAAAATCTCAAAGAATGGGTCAGTGGCCATTGAGAAGAGTGTTGGAACAGGTGTTGCATGAAGATCTTTGATCTTGGAGGCCCTTTTTAAAGTGCCGGAGACAAAGTACATGTCTGTGTCAAAGAGAAAACCCATGTGCACTGCTTCCTACAGGAAGGGGGCTCTGTTTAAGTTAAACTTTGCTCTATCCCTTGACATTTTGAAGGACACATTTGAATGGATGAAAGGCATGCGAGACACATGGTACAAGGTGCACTATGACTTCCTACACAACTAAAGTGCCAGGAAAGCAATGGTAAAGGTCAGGGGAGACGCCATGCACACTCTAGAAGGAAGCTAGACAGTGGACACACATCTGTCATGATACTACTGCAACAGCCTGAGCCTGTTCTGTGTTGACTTGTTCTGTTCTTGAGCCTAGGAGTCAAGAGGGATGAAAGAGAGTTGGGGAGCATAGAGAAGGCTCTGTCTGATGGAATCTTGAAGTACCACTGTCTTGAATAGTTTCTTAATACAAGTAAAAGGACCAAGTAGTACATGGAAAGTTCATGTAATTCAGGGGCAGGTGCCCAGAGGTGCAGGGGCAGAAGAGGACATGAATGGGATCCATGTGTCCCAACAGCTACCTTGAATCATTCCTTTCAGAACTTGGGTTTATAGTTCCTTCCCACTCTGACAAACTACCAAAGGATACACTAGGAGATCTTTGATGCCTCTTTGTTGGTCAAAGCTTTGTCACAATGATGCAACATGTGAAGACACTGTTGACAACTATATTTGTCATTGCTGATGCACAGGTAACCGGTGTGAGACAGACATAAATGTATGCAGTAGCAACTCTGCCAATTTCAAGGGGAATGTGCCTAGCTGTCCTTAAAGAATCAACAGGGACACATTGCAGGCCTGCCATCTTCCTTCAACTACCTTGGTGCCTCAGGATATGTTTGTATCTGTCAGCCTGGATTCATAGACAGGAGCCTAGTGTAACTGTCAACTGAGAGACTCTACCCAGCAGCTGATGGAAACGGATGCAGAGACCCACAGCCAAACATTAGACAGAGATGGGGGGGGGGCTCTTATGGAAGAGTTGAGGGAAAGGATTGAAGAACTCAGAGGGGATAGGGACTCCACAAGAAGACCAACAAAAGTTAACCAACCTGGATCCTTAAGTGCTCCCAGAGACTGAACAACCAACCAAGGAGCACATACATGGGTTGGACCTACTCCCTCACACATCTACCAGATATGCAGCTTGGTCTTTATGTGGGTCTCTAACAACTGAAGCAGAGGTTTACCCTGACTCTGTTGCCTGCCCATGAATCCTGCTCCTCTAACTTGGCTGTCTTGTCTGGCCTCAGTGGAAGAGGATGTACCTAGTCCTGAAGTGATTTGAGGTACCACAGTGGGCTGGTTCTCTTGGAAGGACCTTCGTCTTCTCACAGGTGAGAGGTAGAAGGCCATGTAAAGATGGGGCACTGGGAGAAGGGGGAACTGCAATCAGGATGTAAAGTAAATTACTTAACAGAAAAAATAGAAGAGAAACATTTCTATTTTTTTTTAATTTTTAAAGAATATTTTTATTATTACTTTAAGAATTTATACAATAAATTTTGATCATATTTAGCCCAACTTTACTCCCCCAGATCCACCCTACCACTCTAGCTCTCAATTTTGTGTCTTCTTTTAAAAAATAGGCCATGTATTGTCTAAATACTCCTGGATGTGGGTTTATCTACTAGAATTCCATAGACCTATCAGGAGTCACACCCTTAAAACTGACTCTTTCTGGTAGTTTGAATAAAAATGGCCCCCATTGTCATGTGTATTTGAAAGTTCAGTTCATAGTTAGTGAAACTGGGAAAGATTAGGAGGTGTGTCACTGGGAGCTGGCTTTAGGTTTCAAAATCCCACATCGTTCCTTGTGCTTGTGGGTTAGGATATAGACTCTCAGCTGCTGCTCCAGTATCATGCCTACTTTATGTTGCCATACTCCCAACCGTAATGGTGTAGTCTCATCCACTGAAACGATAAGCCCCCAGCAGACTATTCTTCTGCAAGTTGCCTTGGTCATGGTATCTTACAATAGCAATTGAGAAATAGTCAAGATACTCTCTGTCTCTCAGAAGCCATCAGTTGTCCATACGTATTACTCACAAATATTCTGAACTATTGTGTCATTTGATATTTTAGGATAGCCACTCCTACTAAGGCAAGATATAGTTTTGACTTATGCTTGCCTGATGGCTAAGGGTACTAAGAATTTTTCATGTATTCATTGGTCATTTGTGCTTCTTCTGAGATACATTCATTCATTTGCCTATCTGTCCAGTTGTTTGTTTTGCTCACTGTATTAAGCAAAACAATCCAGATAAGTATCATGTGTATTCTCTTAAACATGAATCATAAATTTTATATATACATAAGGTTGTGTGGTGAGGGTGTGTTTCTGTGTGTGTACACATGCATGCATGTGGTGAGAATAGAACTGAGTATAAGTGGGGAAGGGGAAGGAAGGAGGGAGGAAGAGGGATATAGTCAAGGCACTTGGGACACTTCAGTAGATTGTCTTTCTGACTTATCATTACACCATCACTACATCCATCAGTACACCATCACTACACCATCACTACACCATCACTACACCATCACTACACCATCCCTATACCATCACTACACCATCAGTACATCCATCACTACACCATCCCTATACCATCCCTACACCATCACTACACCATCCCTACACCATCACTATACCATCAGTACATCCATCACTACACCATCACCACACCATCAGTACATCAATCACTACACCATCCCTACACCATCCCTACACCATCACTACACCATCCCTACACCATCACTACACCATCACTACATCCATCACTATACCATCACTACATCCATCACTACACCATCACTACATCCATCACTATACCATCCCTACACCATCACTATACCATCACTACACCATCACTACATCCATCACTACATCCATCACTACACCATCACTACATCCATCACTACATCCATCACTACACCATCCCTACACCATCACTACACCATCACTACATCCATCACTACACCATCCCTACAACATCACTATACCATCACTACATCCATCACTACACCATCACTACATCATCACTACATCCATCACTACACCATCACTACATCCATCACTATACCATCACTACATCCATCACTACACAATCACTACACCATCACTATACCATCACTACATCCATCACTACACCATCACTACACCATCACTACATCCATCACTACACCATCATTACATCCATCACTACACCATCACTACATCCATCCCTACACCATCACTACACCATCCCTACATCCATCACCACACCATCAGTACATCAATCACTACACCATCCCTACACCATCCCTACACCATCCCTACACCATCACTACACCATCACTACACCATCACTACATCCATCCCTACACCATCACTACACCGTCACTACATCCATCACTACACCATCACTACATCCATCACTACATCCATCACTACATCCATCACTATAACCAGTGAATGGTTTAAATATATCTTTTATAAAAGTCATTTTTCCAGAAATATGAATCTCTTTCATTTCTGGCTTAAAGGAAGTGGCTGGATTCTCCCCTTCACAGGGTGCAGTGGCAAAGCATAAACTCCCTAACACCACTTAGGGAGATCATCTCCCACTTGTGATGGTTTAACACTTTTAAAAATGTATTTAATGATAGTAAGGAAAATGATCAGCATTCGGTAGTTCAGCTCTTTGAGTTCTAAATGTGCTATTGTTTGACTGTAAATATTCTTTCATTGTTGGACTATAGCAGAGAGCAGCATCTCCTGTCATGAGGATAAGACACACACACATACATATACACACACATACATACATACACACACATACACACATACATACATGCACACATACACACACATACATACATGCACACACATACATACACACACACATGCACACACATACATACATGCACACACATACATACACACACACACACACACACAGTATCTGGCTGTTGCTCAGCTGTCAGTGTGAATAGGCTCTTCCCACTAAAGGTTTTTTTCCACTTCAAAGTGGGTTATCAATACATAATTTCACGGTCTGTCTCATAAGAGACAGCTTTGTGTAGCTGCTGAGGAAGGTGGCTCTTAGTGACCTTTAAAAGTATCAAAAACACGTGATGCCACACCAAAGCCTCATATGCAGTCATTTGCTTTTCATTGCTGCTGTTTTGAGACCCAATATAGGTAGTCCAAGCTGTCCTCAAACTTCCTGTTGCCAATGATGGTTCTCAAATTCTGATCTTCTGTTTCTACCTCCCCAGTAGGATCATGCCCAGTTTATGCCATGCTGGGGATTGAACCCAGGGTCTCATGAATGCTGGGCTGGCCCTTTACCAATGGGGCTACATCTCAGTACAAAGGTGGTCATTTGTAGTGGTCAGTTGTCACCTGTAGTTCTGCTGTGACAGTCTCCTGGGTTCTGATTGGACTGGCACAGGCTCTAGCCCACCCAGCATTGTGTGGCTTGCTGCATCATTTGGATTCCTCTGCTGAGCTCTGCAGATCTTCTAGGCATTGTTTCATTGAATCATGTAACATTCATTCCCAAATCACACTGATTAACCTTTCCAATTATCCCATTAGAAATTCCAAGATCACCATGGCAAATTAAACTTTTCCAAAGTTCCAGCTTCCACTTTTGAAAGCCTGGATTTTTCTACTGGCACCCAACACTTTCCATTCTTTTCTTTGAAGAACTGGGTTTATTCATTCATTAAAAAGATGCCAAACATCAGAGAGCTGTGTTTTGTTTTGTTTTGTTTTGTTTTGTTTTGTTTTGTTTTGTTTCTATCACTGGTTCCTTCACAGGAAAAATGGAGTTGCTTGATCCTCCAGTGTTTTCCCTAGACCCCTGTCATTTTGGCACACAGTGGGGCTGCACCAGCATGTCCCGCACATCATGCTGAAGAAGCCTGAAGAGACAGGCACTCTCCCGTGCACAATTGTTCTCTGCTTCCTTGGAAGTTGTTGTGACTGGCACTGTGTTCTATCTGTTGTTCAGTATTATGGAACTGATGGCCTTAGATGTCTCCATCACTTTTCTCATTCCTGTGACCAAATACCTGACAAGAAGTGACTTGTTGAAGGAAGGGTTTTATTTTTTGCTTTGGTTTGGTTTCTTTTTTGTTTTGTTTTTAGTTGCTTATTTTGCTCAAAGTTTAAATAGGTACACACTTCATTATGGCAAAGGAGGCTTGGAGGCAGAAGTGTGAGGTGGCAGGTCCCATCAAGTCAGTACTCAGATTGCAGAAAAGGACAGGATATGGCCCGTGCTGTAAAACCTCCGGTCTGCCTCCAGTGGCATACTTCCTCTGATGAAGCCCTGCCTCCTAGAGGCTCTACAACCAGAGCCCCTAAACAGACCATGTGTTCAAACAGTACTTGGGGAGCCATTTTGTATTCTAAACACAGGGGATAGTTAGATGGCCCCACTAGTCAGTGCCTGGACCAGTTTGTGACCTACCTTTACTGTCTGTGCTGTAAATGTAGGTGCTGACACAATCAGAAGGCAATGTGAGTGGTTTTCACCTTGCAAGCCTTATGGAGGGTCCTCGAGATGACACTCTGAGATACTAATAGGACAGGGGTAAGCCTAGGCTCTCAACTCACAAGGAGGCTTGTAGAAGGCAGACTGTTCTGAGCGTGGTGCAAATGAGTGGTAGGTCAGTGAGCAAAGAGGAAATGGAAGACTATGCCACAGAGAAGGCCATGAGGAAGGAAGAGGAAGACTCCCAACAGCCTCATCCATTACCTACCACATGCCTACACTCGGACAACATGCTTTCCCATCTGCAATCAGATGGCAGCACTTGGCTCAGAAGTTGTTCCAAGTGATGGATTTTATGAGATTTGCAAAGTATGTGCTCAATGACAGTTCTGTTTCTGAGTCCCTGTGCAGTAGACCCTGGCAAAGGTTTCCCTCACTTCCTCAAGGTAGGTTCCTAAGTGCTACCCCTAACAATTTCTCAATGTTTATCTAGACCAAAGGTCCTTAGACACCTAAGATTCTACCATCTAACTGTTTAAATTCAGGTAATAGTTAGATGAAATGAGATTCTGTGTGACCTTGTGCTTGAATGTCACTGGTTGAGTGTCATCTAACTTGATTACTGCTTCCTTAGCCCTAGGTGGGGTACTACCACCTTGTTCATGTCTGATAAAAAGAACCTTCTGGAACATAACTGCAGAGTTCTGATTCCTAGGCTGGCAAACATTCATTGTAATTTAAGAAATGCAACTAGGGGTTGGGACTCAAGTTATCACATTTAGTGGTCACTGTGTGAACACACCAAAATACTTTGAGAACCTTGGAAAGGTCCTGTCCTAGCTAACATTAACTGATAACCTCACATACTTCCTACAGACACACGAATTGAAGTCTCCAATGAAGGACCATATTGGCCCATGGAAATATTTGTTGGGTATTATATTGATTATAAATAAAAACAAAAGGGATCAGCCCACCATGGATAACATCATTGGTTCTAGTTTGACACCCATTACTATCATAGATGCCATGACTAAAAGCAACATGGAGAGGGAAGGGTTTATTTCACCTTACAAATAGCAGGTCACACTCTATCATTGAGAAAAAGCAGGACAGGAACTCAAGCTGGAACCTAGAGGCAGGACATAAAGCAGTGGCCACGGAGAAACACTGTTTACCAGCTTGCTCCGCATAGCTTCCTCAGACTGCTTGTAATGCCTTCCGGGACCACCTGCCCGGGGTGCCACCCTTAGAGTAGACTGTGCCTTCCTTAGAGGCCAGTCTGATGGAGGCATGTTCTCAGTTGAGGTTCTCTCCTCCCAGATGACCCTAGCTTGTGCCAAATTAACAAAACAAAATTAACCCATACATCATTATTTAGGCACAAGATTCTGGGCTATATAAGAAAGCTAGCTAACCATAAGGATATGGACAAGCCAGCAAGCAACATTCTCCATGGTTTTTGCTTCAAGTTCCTGCCCTGGCTTCCTTCAGAGATGGACTGTGACCTGGAATTGTATGGTGTGCTTAAGTGAACCCTATCCTCCTTAAGATGTTTTTTTTTTTTTTGAGTGTTTTTATCTAAATGCAATTACCCACAATGTAAAGGAAGTTGAATTTTCAAATTAAGTTCACACACACACACACACACACACACACACACACACACACACACACACACACACTTTTTAAATTTTAAAATGGTAAGCTCGGGGTTGGGGATTTAGCTCAGTGGTAGAGCGCTTGCCTAGCAAGCGCAAGGCCCTGAGTTCAGTCCCCAGCTCCGGAAAAAAAAAAAAGGAAAATGGTAAGCTCTGGTTCGAAGGACAAAGAATTCGAGGTGAGTAATGAGCTCCAAAGTTTTGATGGGACCTTGTCACTTGGTGAGATGAACCCACATCCACTATTCTGACTCAGCAGCAGAACTCTCAGTAACAGTCTTACCAGTGCACAGTTTTCGAATAAGAAGCACATTTGATTTAGCCACGTAGATTTGTAGCCATGTGTTTGTTGTGCAACTGCTAACTGTCCATGCTTGTTAGCAGTTTGTATTTCTAACTAGACTGTGACTTTCCTGCAGTTTTGTTTCTCCCAGCAAATAAAGAGCATCGTACAAAGTAGATGCTCCAAGGGCATTTTCTAAACTGCAATAGGTTTCTTTGCATTCAAGGAAATTCAGAAATGCGTTAAGGCCAGCATTAGAACTCAGACCTGCTTTGTAGCACAGGGCTGTTCATGTTAACAAAATGAACCCATCTACATAAATATTCAACAGCCAACACTGTTTCCCTTTCATCAGTTAGTGGGTTACATGGACGGCCAAAGCACCAACCTCTGGCAGCCTCTGTAGAGATACTACTCCTCCAAATGCACGAGGTTGCATGTGGGAGGCTCGGCCAGCTCCATGCACCCTGTGAGGATTGCTACTGATAGCTATCTCGACAGACCTAGAAGACTCGCTTCCTGGCATAGCAGTGAGGGGTATGGAAGCTAGGCTAGCATCTGAGCCTGTCTATGGGAAATTATTTTGACCTGGTTAATTAAAGCAGGAAGACCCAGCCTAAACTAGGCAAGCAGCAATCCCTAAGCTCACATCCTGGATTACAGACTGAAGCTAATAAACATAACTGTTCACTGCTCTCTTCTTCCTGACTGCGGGCACAATGCAACCAGCTGCTTCATTCACATTCCTGCTGCCTTGATTTTCCCGTTATTATAGACTTTGGACTATGAGCCAAAATAACGCCCTTCCTTCTTTAAATTGACTTTTTCAAGGTATTTTATAAGAACAACAAGAAAAGTAGCTAGAATAGGACTCTCACTAATAGATGCCAAGAAATACTAATAGATAACATCAGGTATCATCAGACACTATCACACACAAATGGGTATAAGACACCAGCAGATATCGTGAAACACCTGTAAGATACCATTCCCAGTTTTCACTCAAGGCCACACTGTTGCCCAATGAAGGAGCTCACCCCAAAGCTGCCCTTTTGGTGCCTTCTCTGTGAAGGTTTGTCCTGGCTGCAATCCCACGACCAGCAGTAGTCCACAGATTTTTCAAGATAATTCACTATCTAGACCACAATGCCCAATACCGTTCTTTACTACAGAGCTGGCCAGTCTGCTGGCCATGGAGAATGAGATTCAGGACATGTGTTTGTCCACCTTGTCCAAGACTCACCTTGGAGCCTGCTGCTCTGCAGACACTGCTCTGTCAGGTTCCAACAGAGTGCTCAGTGCTTTGGGGGTGGGGCTGGGAGTCACCTGCATTGACGGTGTTCTGCTGTAAAGTTAATTCCCAGCAGCAAGACTATAGCTTCGCACCAGAGCAAAGGTCTTGACAAAGCCAAATTTCCAGAAGCCACTGAGGGCTCAGGTACTGCTGCTCGGCATTCCCAGTGATGTCTTATGAAAACATGCAGCAGCTTAGCAGGGGCACTTAGTTGAAAAAAAAAAAAAAAAAAAAAAAAGCTCGTCTCTGTAGCCTGTGTCTGCAATAAAAAAAAAAAGCATTCAACATCTCAGGATTACAAGAGCAACAATTAAGGCAGGGCCTGAAAGCTGACCTCTTCCTCAGAGGCCATGTGCTCTTCCTTGGGCTGAAGAAAACTATGTCAGACTTAGGTGCTGGTTTTTACATAAGCCCTGAATCTCCCTTTGGCAAACAAAAGCTAAAGAAAAATCCCAGGGCCTCCCTAGACTGGGGAGGAACACAAACAGGGAGGTGGGGGAAGGGCACAATGATGAAAGCAGGGAGGGGGGGACCCACCCCTCACTCCTCAGCCTAGATCCCCCCAACCCCTTTCAGGCTGAAAAGGAAAACATGAAGCTTTTCCACACAATCCCTTCGGTCAACTTAGCGAGGATGGCACTTTGGGGACTCCTTTCACACAGTCCTGCGAGAGGCCTAACTTGAAAGTGTTCTTTAATGTCTTGAAAGCAGAAAGCAAATTGGAGAAATAGTTGCAGACACTTTGATGGGCCTGGGAGCTGTTCTGGCCTTTCAGGACATGGTGCAGCCATGAGAAGAAAAGCCTTTTGTGGCTAGGCGGTCTCTCTAAGCCAGTTCTTGCCATCCACATGTCAGATCACAGGGGATATGGAGACCCATGGAATACGGCTTCCAGAGCTGGCTTGTTTTTGACTGCCCACAGCAATTAACAGGAAGGGGGAAGGCCTCCTTCATCTGTCTAACCAGAGAAAAACAACAACTAATAATCCCACCATTGATAAAATCCACGCTTTAGAATGGCTTCCTCTTGTCACTAGCCTATGTGTTCCTAAACTAAGTAGAATGGCCAGAATAAGGAATAGAAAAGTGAGCTCTGTCACAGTCGCAGAAGTAAATGAAGGAGCATGTTTCTGAGACTCTTCACCAAATAGAGCTGTTTCCAGGGAGGAGCATCAGCATGAAGTCCCTCATCACACAAGGCATGGCTCACACCTCTGGAGAGACACATGGAAGGGTGCCATTGAGGCAGAGTAGAGTGGAAACCAACTGCAGTCATCCCCTGGCTCCTCCCATGAATAGTAATGTTCAGTACCCAGTTTCCACTTCCAGCACACAGGATAGTCATGACCTGCTGTCTTCTGAGCTTTAGAGCCTTCTTCATGCCCTCCCATTGCCAAGGTCCAGGTGTGTGTGTGATAGGCAGCTGTGCCAACCTGTGGCAGGGGTGCAAACTTTTGTCTCTGGAAAGGCCATTGCTAAGCCTTATAGTTGGGCCATCCAGGGCTCTGCATAGCACTGCCACTGAGATTAGTTCCTTGGGCAGCAGTATGATGACCTGAGCCTGCTATGAATATACTTGGTTGCAGATATCCAGTTTAACCCCTGAGCCCTTCTGGTCACCAGAGCTCTGAATACTCACCTCACCTCTCTTCAGTGCCAGGAAACTCTCTGCCATCCAGTAAGCAGCTTGGAAAGTCCAGAGGCTTAGGCACATCTCTCAGGAAATGACATTTGTCCTGATGTATGAGCAGTCTCCATGAGTTCTTTCCCAAGGAAGCCCTGGCCATCTTTGAGTCTGCAAGAACATGCAGCTAGAGCTCCATTCACGGACTCCATGCAGACATACGAACTGTCTACATTTCTGCCAGATGCCCTATCTCAGAAAGCCCTAAGAGCATCCAGCATGGACACCTGTCATAGGCAGAAGATTATGTAGCATCTCCCTTTACCTGAGGTGAGGAAATGAAGGTCACAGGTAGTAAGGACATCTGCCAGGCAGCTGTTGGATGCTGTCCACTTCCCCTACAGCAGGATGTGACCTGCTCAGAGCCTTTTCTCTTAATAACCACAGACTGTCACAGTCACACTGCAGCCTGAGCCCTCCCTGACTTAAAGAGAAAACCCACAGCCTTTAGGGCCACTATCTTCAATCTTAGAAAGGACAGCATCCAATGGAACTTTCACCAATCAAAGGAGAAAAATGAACTTCTCTGTGTTCATCTCAGACCATAATTTTGAAGTGTGACTTCTGCACATCTGACAGGTTGGTTTATTTGTGGCAAGGATTCTCCAGCAGTGGCTGACAGAAAGGGTTCTGTGAGAGTGTCATGGCTTTACTGTAGACATGCCCAGATTAGGAAGCATGCAAGAGTTGTGGGCCAGGGTCTCGGACCAGACTGGCATTTAGTATCTTGTAGCTGGAAGCCATGGAGTAGAGAGACTCACCCTGCTGTGGTCCCTGTAGCTCTGAGAGTCTCTAGGCACGTGTCTCCCTGGTTGATTGTACCATCTCTGTCTACACTGGATAAGTCCACAGCTTATCCAGTCTCTTCTGGACTACAGCACCCACAGTCTTTGTTAGCACAGATCCAGGCTTCAATGGCTCCAAAGCTGTCTCTGTGTGGTAACAATCATATTTATTCAGAGCCCAGTAACATGTTGACAGTTTACTCATGAATTACAGGGTGACAGGTACCGTTTAAAACCCTGTGATTTAATGTTCTCAACTATCCTGAGGTACATGTCATACATTGCCCCTGCAGCCACTGGGACCAAACACAATGTTGTGTCTACCCCTCTACTATGTGTCTCCCACACATTGCTTCTATGCTGAAAGCAGTCCATTGCTTCTTTGAGATGTTCAGCACAGCCCGTCTTGAATATCTACTCATAGAGCAATGGCTGAGTGCTGACCCTGGATCTGCTGAGGTAGTTCAGGACGTGCCCTGGGCACAAGAGATACAGAAAAAATGTACTTGCTTTCTGTAGTGATGTACACCAAGGCGGCAGTGTCGGAGCAATGAATTTGGATCAGGTCAAATGCAGTATCAATCAATTTTTACCTTTATAGGAAACTGTTCCTAGTGCCTGCTATGGAATTTAAAACTGCAAGAGTGCTCATGCTTCCAAATTGTCATCTCTATGGTGAGAAAGAGAATGCTAGGGTCTTGGCACAGAATGTGGCACTGACTGAGAAACCTGTGTGGAAACTACCTAAGACACTAGTTCTGGGGACACTGGTCTTGTGGACAGGCTGCATCTCCCAAGTGCCAATGCTGTTCACAGTGTCCCTTTGGAAGCTCAGGGATGGCTCCCTGGCACTGGGACAGGAGGTGAGCACTATCAAGCCCAGGTATGAGGTGGGGGTCAGGGAGCCATGACAGGTGGCTGGGGCAGGATCTGAAGACAAACTGATGCAGGAAGAGTTATGGATACCTGACCATGTGGGTCTGAGTGGGTAGGTCTAAGACATGCGCCTTTTCATGGAGGCTAACAATCACTGTCAAAACACACATGGCATGCTTTGGCAGTCATGGAACTCAAGTCCTGATTATGCTCACTAATGTAAGTGATGTTTCCAGACTCCTCTGTGTGGGAATTATTTCAGGACCCTTGATACATCTTACAAAATCATTTTTCCAAGAAATTTATACCAGTCAGAGTACTGATTTTGTTACCACTTTGTGTTGTTGCTTTGATGGTTTAATAGGAAGTAAGTATTACTGTAGTGCTTTTCTTGACAAAATTAATTTTATGCTTGGTAGCTTCTGCACATAATTCATTTATGCACTGTGTAAGGTATAACCTTGATTTTGCTGATGCAAACAGTATTGTGTGTGTGTGTGTGTGTTTGTCACGTGCCCACGTGCATGTGAGTGCACATGTATGTATGTCTATGCATGTTAGGGTGCACATGTGTGGGGTATGCATATATATATACATATATATATGCATGTTTGTGTATGTAGAAGTCAGAAAACAATTTCAGACAGCATCTGTCTCTTTCCTTTCTTATGAGATGGTCTCTTAGTGGCCTATACCTCACCAAGTAGGTTGGATTGGTCATCCAGGCCCTGGTAGCCACATGCCAGTGTTGGGATCTGAGCCACCACACCCTGCCTCTGCACACAGGTTCTGGGGATCAAACACAGCAAGTACTTTACAGACTGATCCATCCCCCTAGTCCAATAACATTATACTGACTTCAGTTTCCGACTGCTTCCTTCCAACATACACAAATAGGATGCTTTTATAGCCCACTTGCTAAATATTATAAATTCTGATGCACTTTAGAAATTCTTTTGAGTTTTCTACATTGGTGATCACATCAATATGAAAAGCTCATTTATGCTTTATATTGTATGTGGGTGAGTCATTAATTTTTTTGTATATATATTTTAGTTGCAATTATTAGTTCAATACTGGGTAGAAAGCATGACCTTGCATTTGTCTGGCTCTAAGGGAGAAAGCATATATACTTGTCAGCTCAGATTTTCTCCCAGGGCCATTTTCCAGACTTAAGGTCTCTTGCTGATACCCTCATCCAATTTTAGATCTATTATCCATGCCCGTTATCATCATTACCAGTCAAAACTTTTTTGGCAGTTCTATTCAATAAAAATAAAAAGCAAAAATGGTAGCAATCCTGACAGAAAATTCTGTCAGATCAGGGAAGAAACAGGGACCTTTCTGGAGAAAGACAAGTGGCCAGAGTTCCCGGAATACACCTACCTTCTTGCCTCCAATGGTGTCTGTCTAGTAGGCAGAGGAGATACAGCCTTTTCTCTGCAACAGTGTTCCTGCAAAAATATGGAAAGGTCCAAAACCTAGCAGAGTTCCAGTGAGAAATGAGGCATTAAACCCTCAAGGTGGCAAAACACAGGAAGAACAAGTGTTTTCATCTGCTCAGGGAGAGCAGGGTCATGATAGGGAGCAGAAGAGCTATAGGAAGCAGACAAGGTTACCTCCCAAAGCAAAGGCTAAAATGGAAAAAAAAATTGTTCTGAGGCTCTAGGGAGTTGAGCCCAACCACAGATGCAGGAGAGGGCTGGCCATTAGAAGATGTGAGCTGGGAGGAGTGAAGGGAGAGAGGGCCGAGTGGCAGTTCTAAGTTGATGTGGTTCTGGAGACAAGTCACTGCAATAACAACAGTAATATTTCATCATGTCAAGGAAGTGTGAAAACATGACTGTTACTGCTCTCAACTTTTGGAAAAGAAATAGAGCTCACACAATAAAGCAAAGCTAAATCAGTGGGTAGATGGCCACAGAATTTCATCAAAGTTAACTGCTGCTCCTCGAAAGATGCTATTAAGGAAAATAAAAGGGCCATTTACCCACTGGGATTGGACAACACAGGTCTGATAAAAGCTTGGGCCAAAGTCTGTAAAGGACTCTTAGAGTATAATAAGAGACAAACTATGATTTTTTTTTAAAGACAAGGTATAGGCGAAGGATTGGGACACACTTTTCACTAAAGAGAATACAGGTGGGGGTTGGGGATTTAGCTCAGTGGTAGAGTGCTTGCCTAGCAAGTGCAAGGCCCTGGGTTCGGTCCCCAGCTTCGAAAAAAAGAAAAAAGAAAAAAAAAGAGAGAGAGAGAGAATACAGGTGGCAAGTTAGCCATGGGGAAGTGCTCACTACCATTCCAATTCAGAAACTGCAGCTCACCCACACTGAGACACCACTACCTACCCACTAGAGAGTAAAACTGCCTACATCATGTGGAATGCTCACACAGCTCCCGGGAATGAAAATGGTACCTCTGTTTTAGAAATGAGCTTATATCTTCTCATGTCAAATTAAACACACATCATATAATCTCACTCCAGGCATTTACTCAAGATAAATAAATGCAAATATCCCCACAGAGACTCACACATGGAAATTTAAATTAACATGGTTCATAGTGCTTGTTGTCCCAACCAAACAAGTGCCGTCTTCAGAATTTCATTATACCTGTTTACAAAAGATTGTTACAACTGGGCTTGTTGACTGTTGATGTTCCCTCATTGAAGAAATTGGGTGGAAAGGGTCATGGGACCCTCACCTGAGTATTCAAACAGTTCTGTCTTAATTGCAAGGGGCCTCTGGGTCTGGCAGGGGAGTGTGAACAGAATATATTGGCTGGGCAGGAATAGGGGAAACAGGCTCCATTTTGACAGCCTTAGGGAAGCTACCATCCTTGCTGGATGCAAACCCTCCAGTGTGGTCATTCCAGGGTCATCTATGCGCATGCCCTCAACTTTTCACCAATGCTCTGTAAGTAAGCCTAATAAACTCATTGGTTCCCAAGGCGAACTTTGGTGGAATAAAACTTTGCTTTGTCATTGGGACCTTAGTAGTGTGGATAGTACACACTGCCTAGTCACCCCCAAAGAGAAAATTCTTGCAACGGTGTCCTAAACTAAAAACAGCCCATATGCTTGCCAACTGGAGAATTGATAAGTAATTGCCAGGAGCTGGGCACAAAGCCTACCATGTATGGTTGTTGTCAGAACAATTTAGAGAGATATCTATCAAGGCAGGTATCAACATATGGTTTCCAAGACCTTGAGCCAGAGAGGAAACTTATTTCAAAAGGTATGAGTAATTTAGGGGCACAATGGGTACGTACTCCATATTTGCATGGTCAGTGTGGCTACATGAGTCAAAGTACCTATCACTATTCTCCTTAAGGACTGCATGTTACCCAGACTTTAATAATCACAGCCCAGGAAACAGAAGGCCAGAGTCCAAACATAACCAAATAGTAAGCTTTTCCCAGAGGGCTTCTAAATAGTATCTAATATTCTTTCTTATGAACTATATTAAAGGACAGACACTGACCATGTGGAAAACATAAAAATGTCCTCCACCAGGGGCTGGGGAGACAGCTTAGTTGTTAATAAGCACTGATTGCTTTTCCAGTAGACACATGTTCAATTCCCAGCACCAACATGGCACCTCACAACCATCTGTAACTCCAGTCCCAGGAAATCCACCCTCTTCTGGTCTATGTGGACACTACACACATGTCCAATGCAGAAACATACAGGCAAACATTCATACATATTTTAAAAAATACTCCTTTTCTTCGAGACAGGGTCTCTCTTTGTGGCCCTGGATGACCTAGAACTTGTTACATAGACCATTCTGGCCTCAAGCTCACTGCCTCCTGGGCACTGGCATTAATGGTTTGTGCTAACATGCCAAGCATAGAAATAAAATATTAAAAAACAATACACTCTATAAGTTCTGGAAAACATAGGGAAAAATAAAAGCACGGAACAAAACCCAAAACCCTCGGTGGAAGCAATCCCAGTGTAAAAGAGGGACACTGGCCACTCACAGCAGTGGGATTTGAGACCTCAGCAGAGCTCAGGAGGGCTCTGGGGACCATGTAAAGTTCTTGCTGTGAGTTCCAACAACTCCCCATATGCAGACATGGTATGAAATATCATCAGAGTGACATCAGCAAGGTGAGACCAGAAGAGAAGCAGCTGTGTCTGCAACAGAGCCTTGTCATTCAAAAGACAAAGTCTAGATCCATCCTGAGGGTGTACTCTGCACTCAGCAGACTCAGAGGACAAAACCTATCAGGTGAGCTTCTTCACTGGGGCAAGTACAGAGACGACTTTGCCCTGACTCAGAGGCATAATTCTAGCCAATGTGGCATTGTTCTTGTTTGAGAGAGACACCCTTTCGCCAGCAGAGCTTCATATTTAAAAGTTGGGCTGAGCCAGGACAATCTGTGGCTGGGGAACATGAACACTTCAGGCAGTTTACTGCAATGAGCTACAGGCTGTGCAGGATGGAAGCAGATGTTGCACAGCAGCCAGGAAGGATGGGAGCCCTCCTGTCAGGGTCCAAGCCTCACACAGCCTGTTCCCAGGCAGCCCCTGCTTTGTGGTCTATAGGGAAGAAAACCGTGACGACCTCGCCTTCATGGAATTGCCTTGTTGGAGCAAAGTGCCCACTACATTTTAACCTTGCTTTAAGTGGCCCCAAAAGTCCTATTGTCAAGCAAGTCTACTGTGTCAGAAAAAAGCCTCTGAAGAAAGATGACTCTGCCTGTCTTTGTAGGGGGTTTTATTGCTGTGATGAACTACCATGACCAAAAAACAAGTTTGAGAGGAAAAGATTTATTCAACTTACATTCCACATTGCTGTTTCTCACCAAAGAAAGTCAGGACAGGAAGACAGGGCAGGATTCTGGAGGCAGGAGCTGAGGCAGAGGCCATGGAGGAATGCAGCTTACTGGCTGCTTCCCCTGGCTTGTTTAGCCTGCTTGCTTATAGAACTCAGGACCACCAGCCCAGGGATGGCACCACCCACATTGGGCACGATGCTCTCCCCCAATGATAAGCAATTGAGAAAATGCCTTATAGCTGGATCTCAGGGAGGCATTTCCTTAGCTAAGTTTCCTTCTTCTCTGATGACTCTAGTTTATGTTACGTTGATAAAAAATCATCCAGTACCCAGTCCCATCCAGCCACCTCCTGGGTACCACAACTATACTGGGAGCTGCTCACGTATGAGCATGTTATGTTATGTACCATAGCAGGTGCCAGGCAGTGAGTCGGTCTCAGGCCCAGGATGGACCAGGCCATGATCACTGCTGGTGATGATTCTACTGACTCTTATGGGGACAAGGTGTGCCAACTGAAATCCAGGGTCAGGGCTAAGAGCAACCCCGGCTGCACAGACATCACCAGGGTCTTCACTGTGCTTGCCAGAGACAGATGGCTAATAGTGCCCTGGACAATCAACACAGGGAGAGGACACCTGTCATAGTATAGGCTGTGATGGGCTAGCCTTCTGTTTTGGATCTGTGGCAGTCAAGGATACCATGATAGAATTATATGGTGGGCAAAATCAGCAACCTTGGGGAGAGTTGGGGGAGAAAGAGAGGGAGAGAGAGAAGGAGGGAGGGAGGGAGGAGAGAGAGAGAGAGAGAGAGAGAGAGAGAGAGAGAGAGAGAGAGAGAGAGAGAAGCCCCACACCTTTGAAAAGACACAGCCAGTGACTTCAGAACTCTCAGTAGACTCAAGAAGTTCTACTGACTCCCAGGATTGCCACCCTGGGGACCAAGCAGGACATTAGGCTTTGGGAAAGCTCAGAATTTCAACCAGTACAGCACCAGCTCCACACTGGCCATGAATGCTCCTGTAACCACACTTAGTCGGCTGTTGGAGCAGCCATGTTCACATACACATTTATATGCACATGGGTACAAAACCTGCTCACATACAACTCATGCATTCATACATATATCCCCTCTCCCATACTCACACCGTCAGTCAGATATCCCTTCCCCCACTCACACATACACACACTCAAATAACCACACACACACACACACACTCTCAGATACCCCCACTCACACATACACACACTCAGTTATCCCCACTCACACACACACACTCAGTTATCCCCACTCACACACATCCCCACACAGATACCCCCACTCACACACACACACACCTCTCAGATACCCCCCCACTCACACACACTCTCTCAGATACCCCACTCCACACACACACACTCAGTTACCCCCACTCACACATACACACACTCAGTTATCCCCACTCACACACACACTCAGTTACCCCCACTCACACACATCCCCACACAGACCCCCACTCATTTATTCACACACAGAGATGCCTCCACACACCCACATCCATACACTCAGATCCCTCCACATACTCACACACTCACTCAGATACCCTTACACACTCACAGCCACACACACATATGCACACCAACACACTCTCACACTCTCATACATGCTTTTACATTCATAGACCTCCATGTTGACCGTCACATATGCTTACACCCACACACCCTCTCACCCTCACACATACAAATTCACACAGTCACACTAATCTCTTCAGTCATACAGTGTCATACACATTCACATGGTCAGACAAACATATTTAGTCAGTCACATCAAGTCACACAAGCATTCATCGTCACACATATCCACATACATATAGTGATACTGACATAATCACATTGACAAGTTGCCGTCTTTCTCCTCTCTCTCTCTCTCCCTCTCTCTCTCTCTCTCTCTCTCTCTCTCTCACACACACACACACACACACACACATTCCAACCCTCATACATAGTCACATACACATGCAGCCACACTAATACCATTTCACACTTACAATTGCAGTCACACTAACAGGATCACATGCTCACTCCCACATATACATGTTCCCATACACACTCACATGATCACGTTAATACACAATCACAGTGCCAGGCACCCTTTCTCACACACTCATTCTCTCCTTAGCATCTCTTCCTCTTAACACACAGGACAGTTATCTGGATGGACAACTTTCTCCCCTTCCAGACTGAGTCACCATGAACCTAGAATTGGGGCAGGGAGTCACTTCCTGCTGTGGGGCGGGTGGAAAACTGTGGCTTTGCTCTGACTCTTGCTTCACCTGGGTTACTTGTGCCTACTCCTCTCTGGTAGAGTCTCAGCCCGCAGCTTCCAGCAAGCCTCACTTCACTGGGACTCTATAGAGTATTAGGGCAGACTTATGAAGGAACCCCACTAGAACCCATTGCCACTAACAGGATCTCTCAGGAGCCCAATCCAAAGACAGCTTCTAGGGGACCCCACACCCTCCCTGGTCAGAGCCGAGCTGGACCAGCTTGGCCTGGCTGCAGTGGCAACTCTTTGGAGCCCCGCAAGCAACGGCTTTCTCACAAGGCATCTCTCAGCAGCCTGGGCATGTCATTTCACAATGGTCAGATCAAAGGAAGCTAGGCAGAGAGCTCATTAACTCCATTCCTTCCAAATCTCAGCCTTTCCAGGTGGCTAGCATAGGCAGACAGTAGGTAAACATTCGTGGGACAGATTACTGCAAGGGTGTGCGGATGTCGGTGCTGTTGGTTCCTGATCCTGTGGAGACAGAGAACTGGACATGGGCCTTTAGTCTCCACTCTAACCTCAGAACAGCAGGAGTGGGGACAGCATAGTCCCTTGCTACCTTCAGCAGATGAGTCTAGAATTGATGCTGGTCTCCCCTTCTCTCACCAGGACTTACAAATTGCATGTCAGGAGAACCAGGGAGTGAAAAGATGGAGGTGTAGGCTGGTGCACTGGATGCTCCTCAGGAAGAAAGGTGCAGGACTGGACCTAATCTCCAAGCAACCACACCAGAAGGTTCTTGGTGAGAGTGCTTGCCTTTCATCTAGGACTCGGTTGAACCCTGCAGCGGGGAGCCTTTGTCAGACGTCTGCTGAGACCGGGGAGTGGGCGAGCCTCAGAAGGAACCACTTGAACCATCTTCCACCACACCGGGCATCTCACCTCAAACGGTGTTAGCAAGCTTCATTAATTAACACTCCCAAAATGCTTTGGGCTCCTCGGATGAAAGGGAGCTCTCCAAGTGCAACGTGTCATTACCATTAAAATGATATTTAGTATTGGCAGACGGACCAGATGCTAAGCACAGATATGCCTCAGCCACAACAGAAGAAAGGTTTGTGAGGATGTTTCAGAGCACTACTAACAGGCTCTCCTAAATTACCCCTCCCTCCATAATGATGATTTGAAGAGAGATAGGATCTTAACTGCTGCAGAACCCAAGGGTATTTCCATGGTGCATTTCAAGGACCCAGAGCCTGGCGCACAGCAGATCTCCAGCCTTTCCCTACCTTGCCTAGACTGTGTCTGAATGGGAAATCAGGTCCCCATACTGCATTTGGGGACAATTCCACATATTTATAAGTCACTCTGGCCTCCGTACTCTGCTGTGTGCTGCTATTTGAAGGTGACTCTAGGGAGCAAAGAACAACGAAGAGTTAAAAATGTGTGTACAGCAAGTTGGCAGAAAAAAATCCCCGGCTGCACAGTCAAAGGCTTGCGCCTCAAGCTGCCAGCCACAGACAGAAAAGTGCCGGCGAACAAGTCCCAACACGCACGTCTTTATTAAATCTTTCTTTACAACACAGAAGTTAACTGTCTCCTGAAATATGTGGGGTGTTTAAACGTGCCACAGCTGACAAAAAAGTAATTTTTAAAGTCTCAGCACACGGTTACCCGTGGAAACAACATCTTGATATCCATTTCTGCTCAGTATGTAGCAAAGGGGTAAAGACAGCCTTTGGGGCAGCCTGCCATGTCACCCCACATGTTCACCCCATGTGTCCACACCATGTAGAGATTATCCAGCCAATTTCTCCACCCAGGAAAGGGCTAGGCAGAAAGTGTCTTTACCATAGCAGCAGCTAGTCAGCAATAGAACTGAGGTGTAGCCAGTTGACTTTAAGGGGAGTGCTTGCCTGTTTTTGACCCATTAATCAGAATGCCCAGGCTGGAGATCCTATCAAATGAGACGTAATGTTAAGGTCAAAGGCAGCGTCCAGTGAGGGCCTTCTTGCTGCACAACTCACAAAGGATGATGAAAGTCCAAGGGGCTTAGGGTAGAAGAGCTAGAGGATGAGGGCTCAGTCCACCTTTTCATCGGGGACTCACATTTGTGATGACAGCAACCATCCACTCTCAAGGGCAGAGTCAACATGGCCTTCTAAAGGTCCTACTTGTCACGTTGCTGTGTGAGGCCTAAGGTTTCCAGCATGTGAACCCCAGGGGAGGTGCACAGAACAGGGCTGCCCTCTTTTGCTGTGTTAAGAGCACAAATACAGAAGACAGAGCTGGGGCAAACTCAGCAGAAGCCCTGGCCATCATTTGTGTGCGTGTGTATAGCTCAAGGGCTGCATGGTACTTGAATGGCCTTGATCTGGGCTTTTGAAGGAGGTAGGTGCTTGCTGGCCCTCCCCTGGGGGACTTTGGGTTCCGAAGCCCAACAGAGCCACAGCAGGGTAGAACTGTGAATAGGCTTATAGTGCTCCTTGGGTGTGCTACCACTGAGGTCTAACTCTCCACCATTGCTCCCACTAGAGCACACCCATATGACCCAAGACCATCAGTCCTGATCAGCAGTAAGTTACGTGGTAGCAGGTTAGGGGTATTCTCTGTTTTCCCCTCTAGACATCATCACAACTAAGCTGCATATTCTTCTTTTTCTTTTTTTATTGGAATTTTTTTATTTACATTTCAAATGCTATTCCCTCTCCTGGTTTCCCGGACATAAGCCCCCTATTCTATCCCTCTCCCCTTCTTCTATAAGGATGTTCACCTCTCCATCCACCCCCTTCTTTTTCTTTTTAAATATATATTTTTTAAGATTTATTTATTTATGCGAGTGCACTGTTGCTGTCTTCAGACACACCAGAAGAGGGCATCAAATCCCATTACAGATGGTTGTGAGCCACCATGTAGTTGCTGGGAATTGAACTCAGGAACTCTGCAAGAGCAGCCAGTGCTCTTAACCGCTGAGCCATCTCTCCAGCCCCTCTTCTTTTTCTAATAGTCAACACCGAACCTCTCCTTGTTTGTGTAGACACAGAACTGGGTTTTATACTTAGGTTTACTTTCAAGTGTAAGGAAAGTTAAGTAACGCATAAATATTCACAGCTAGGACACGAATTCACAAAGGTATTTAGAATTCAGTTGTCAGGACCTCCTTTGTAGGAATGAGGGCCATGACTCAAAAGCCATGGCAGGTATGGGCTGCATGGGCAGTACTGGGGTCAAGCCGAGACCCAGGAGCCCAGCACAGAGTCCAGCACTTCTAGATGTTAGCAAAGATGGAAGTCATGGCCTAGTAGAAGCAGCTTTCAGAAGTGACTGCTGGAACGGAACTTCTGACGCGTCCATTTAACCAACACAGTATCACCTGCTTCTTGACTTAAAGCATCCAAAGGAAATTGGAAAAGGACACAGAGGGAAAATTCCTTGAGACATGGATTGCCTTCTGGGCTTGGCCATAAGTTCTTTCCAATTTCCATAAGATAAGACTCTCAGAGTATCCATACTGAGGCCAGTGCTTCAAGGCAAGCATCCTAAGGAACACCTCCCTCACATGGTACCTGTGCTGCCCCTGGATAGTCAGACGTAGGACTTTTGTGTCACAAGTTCTTAAATGGGACTTCACTGCATCATCAACACAACCATGGAGACGATGGGGATGATAATGCCATCGATGGCAGCTCTTGGAAGACCTGTGGAAAATGTTTAAGGGTTAACGTCTAACTTCCCATTGGGTTGCAATCATTCAATCCATGGGGTACCTAGAAAACCTTCTACAGATGTGCACAGCCTCCTCCAGACACATGAGGCTGACTTTGGCAGGCAGTACCCAGTCACACAGAGTACGTACTGCCTCAGACCACTTCCCCAAAACGGTGACTGCTGTTGGATACCTACTAGAGTCTTGGGGAAGCATGAAAATAGTTTTGAAACAGTAAAGTCGTGGGTCATTGTTAAACGTGTCCGTTAATCCCCATTTTGGGTGGCTTTGGAAGACTTACAGTTGAAGGACTGAGGGATAAATTGTCATTCTGTCTGTATTTGCTTTGAAATGCTTTCACAGGAAAAAGAGCTGACGCACACAGGAAAGCCTCTTTCTCAGTGGAGAGTTAAGTCAGAGGTACTTCAGTGATAAATATTCTATATATTTATACCAATTTTCCTCTCACATTTAAAATTTCTGTTGACTAAATATATTGATATACACATTATTGAAAGGTAAGGTACTGTATGGGTTCCAGAGACTTTGGGAGCAAGTGGGCAGCAAAAGCCACAGGATAGCCAGAAGCAGGGTCTAGATCAATGCTTCTCAGCCTTCCTCATGCTGTAACCATTTCTTTAATACAGTTCTTCACATTTTGGTGACCCCCAACCATAAAGTCATTGCTACCTTATAACTGTAAGACTTGTAAACATCGGATATGAAACCTCCAAACAGGTAGCAGCTCACAGGCTGACAACTACTGGTCCAGACAGTTCCCTCCTCTCCCCACCCTATCTGAGGCCTCTATGACATCTTCAGCCCTAAGTGCTTTGAAGTGGGAGATTTTTTAAACTTACTGGAAGGAGAGTATTAAGTGGTTCATATTCAGAGGGTGGGAAAGTATTTCTGTAGTCTAAGGATTAGACTGAGCAGCAAGTGCATTCAAGCTGCTCCTCCTTAAGCGCTCTGACTCTCCACTGTATTCATCCCAGGCCAGGCCAACAGACCAACATGTCCTTGTCATCCCTCATTCTAGTATGACTTCCCATTGTCTCATCACCATACCTGGATAGGGACCTGCTCTTCCCTGTGGCGGCACAAACACATGGCACCTCCTCCATCTCTAACCCTTCTGGTTACTTCCTTTAATGCCTACCTAGCCAATCAGGGCAGGCAAGGGCTCTACCACTAAACCCTATGCCCGGTCTTTGCTACTTTCTGAGACAAGGCCTGTACAACCCAGAAAAGCCATGAATTAGTAATTCTCCTGCCTTAGCTTCTCGAGTGGGTGGGGTTACAGGTCTGCACTGCCAGATTCAGTTCATGAGCAATCTTTCAAGAACTCCTCATTACCCCAAAGCCAAACCCAAACCACGCTCCCATGCTGGTTGCCACAGCTTCTTGCATATGTACCATACCACCCCCAAGTCTGAAACTTACTATGCGCCCGTCTTATCCATGTGAATGTGTACATGTGTGTGCATGTGTACCCACCCCCAAATACTAGCGTGTGATATAGATGCATATATATATATATATATATATATATATATATATATATATATACACACACACACACACACACACACACACACATATATATATATGGGCCCATCTGTGTCCTCACAGGCTGGGTGCATACCTCTTAGCCCCATATAGAAATTTTGTCTACACCTCTTTCAGTAGTGTTCTTTTTATATCTACACTATCTCCATACATACACACAGTGTTGGTGCAAGTCCTAAAGTGAACTAAAGTTAAAAAAAATAAAAATCTTACAAAGTTTGCCTAGAGGGCTCAACTCATGGAGGTTGTAATCTGACCACTACATATCTGTTGTGGCTTATGTACACACATACATGCACACACACACACAGAGAGAGAGAGAGAGAGAGAGAGAGAGAGAGAGAGAGAGAGACAGAGACAGAGACAGAGAGACAGAGAGAGACAGAGAGAGAGAGAGAGAGAGAGAGAGAGAGAGAGAGAGAGGCTCTGCTGGACTCTGCCCACTGCAGCGCTTTGCTTCTCTGAAGTGGAAGCTGTCTAGTCATGCTTCTGTTGGATTCTTCACAGAATTTAAGCCATTGCTAGATAGCTACATGCAGAACTGTGTGTTAGCATCACCCTGACTGGACTCTATCCATTCCATTTGGATTAACCACCTGTGTAGACACTTTTAAAAGGCTGAGATGACAATTGTGACAGGTGCAAAATAACCAGTTTTACACCATCTCTGAAGAGGATCTCTGCCCAGGGCCACTCACAGCCCCGGCATACATTCTGCTGCCTGGCTGCTGGGAGTGCCTGCTTTGATGTTCTCAGGTTTCATTTTGCTTTACTTCAGTGAGATGTCATCTGGGGATGTGCCCAGAATCTTGACACCTTTGAGATGTGAGTCTCACTTCCCTTTTAATGCTACTTTTAATCGCTCTGGAATCTGTTTACTGTTTTCATTCAGCCCTTCATACAAGATGGCTCCTATGTGTCCTAAATGTGGTGACTTTTTGTCTATATTTGTCAAAGGTGGCAAAAAGATGATCTTTGAAACAACTTGAATTTTGCATGTGTGACCTCTGGTTGTCAGCAAACTACCCCATGAGAGTTTAGGTTTCCTCCTTCATAGTTTGAAGGCTCCTGTCTGTAGCAGCCCCTACAGATAAGTAAGTCCATGCTCTGAGCTCCACTGAACGCAGAGTTGAGGTTGGGGCTGAGCTTCCTTTAGGCAGCATTCAGGGCTGTTTACTGCTAGAGTGTCAGCCACTGCTTTACTTTTCCTCTTGCAGATCCATATTGTTGACAATTTACTCAGATAAACTGAAACAACTCACTAATACACTGAGATGAAGCCCAAGTGTATAAGGAAGGTTCTTGTGTATGGTGCATGTATGCTTTAGGGAATAGGTTCTGGAAGCCAGGCATGGAACTGTAACATCTTAGACCAACACGTGACTGGCATTCTACTCTCCTTAGGTCCATGATAACATTGGCTGAGGTCAGAGCTTTTCTGTGTCCAGGCCCGCTTAGTACCTTCTTGCATGTCCAGGGAGGCCTGCTCCCTACTCAGGACCCCTCCTTATGCCCACTGTTCACGTCTGCCCTGCTTCAATTCTGATCCCCAGGAGTTCCCTGGTCAGCCACTTACCTCTGAGGTCTTTTATGCACTAAGTGGAGTGGTCTTTTATGCACTAAGTGGAGTATGACTCTGAGTACCCTGTGGTGAATCCACATATTTTCTCCTGTAGGTCTATGAGTCAGTTTTGGATTGAGGAACTCAAACTGACTGTGAAATGTCCGTGTTTACTTTCCCACTGTCCATTTCACTAATCTCCTGAAGGATTCTCCTCCTATGACTCCATTCTCGGGTGGGCAAGTAGCCTTTGGGCAATCTGTGAAGCCTCTACATTTACTCTCTTGAACTCAAAGATATAAACTATCTTTAGCAGGGTCTGTGCCCTTCCTGAAGCCAGGCTTAGAATATATGCATGAGCCCACATCCTAAAGCCTGAATTCTAAACTGGCTGAATATATTTCAGTTGACTTTAAAGGCTATGAGACAATGTGTGCTCGCTTTGATCAACTCAAGGACAAGGTCAAATATTTTGAGATCTCTTAAAAGAAAATAAATGTTCCTATATTCTTATTGCCAGTGCCTCTGGGTGACATTGGGGAATATTCACATGGCTTTCTTTGCAGGAGGCCTTCCCAGAATACCCAAGGGCTGGTGGCATAGCTTGCAATCTGAGCTATCTGCCAGCCTTGCCATGCAGCAGGCACAGCACAGATGCACTCTAAGCACACACAAATGGACATCTTGGCCCAGGAAATGACAGTATCAGCAGTGGAAGTGCCATCTCCGAAGATGAGGGACAATGATAAAAAACAAGGATGGAGGCAGAAAGCGGTGTTCACAAGACCTCTCAGGATGCTTTGGACCATGCTGTTGGGGTAGTGTACATTTCTTTCTTCTAATGGTTTCCCACTCTCTCTGGCCTTTCTCACTGGTCTATTTGGAGGACTGTTTCCCGTGTGCCAGATGTCTCGCTATGTTTGGGTAATTATAACTATTTGAAGAATTTCAAAAAATGCCAGCTCATTAGTGGCTGAGAGTTCTTGACATTCTCTCTCTCTCTCTCTCTCTCTCTCTCTCTCTCTCTCTCTCTCTCTCTCTCATAAAACCCAGTTTGTTAAAGGGTTTAAAATTTATACAACACATGGCACAAAGTAGGATCCAATTCAATAGAATCTCAATATGGGTGATCAAAACTGGGCAGTGCAGACATGACCACAGACAACGGCATTTTCTTATGAATGTGGTCATGCTCTTACAGGGTCTATTGTGAAGATGTTCAGGTAACTGGACTATAAAGTTGGAGAGTTAAACCTTTGTTGAATAATACTTGAGAAAAGACTAGTCTAAGTAGCAAGAAGCATGATATTGGCCTGATGATGACCAGGAAAAGCGTTTATTCTTCTGTTTGTCACTGTTCAGTGAATCAGAATCATCACTAAAAATTTAAATGATATCTGCTGCTAAAGATGCCACAGCATGACTCAAGGTCACTTCAAGGTCACTTAAAGGTCACCGTCCTCAGAACAGTATGACTCAAGGTCACTGTCCTCAGGCTCCATGCTCACTGCCTATGACTTGATCAAAGACACAGACATTTCTGTTTCCTACCCTAGTGACTGTTATAAAATATGGGGACATGGCTCAGCCTATAAGAACCACAGGAGAATAGGAAGTAAGTCCTTTAAAACTGCTTGTTCTTTAGCTTTAACTAGAGTGTGCTGTGACAAGTAATAGCAGTATGTGTAAACATGTACACCATAGCCATGAGAGAAAAGCCAAAGGGAAGGTTTTAGAGGAATAAAATAATATTAGTCTCCAATGTCTTAGCAAGAACATTGTCAAACTATCAATCAAAGATATCATCTATCTCTTTGCATTTCCAAACTAAGTGGTAGAGTAACAAGTTGTTGAAAACATACTCTATACCTACTGGTTCTTGACACCAACTCATGAGTAAGCAGTAGTAGAGATGCAGGTTATAAGCTAAGCTTCACAGGGTTAGGTCTAGCTATCCCCATTTCTAGTCTGTTATCTGGGAAGTCCCTGAGCTGCTTTCCCTAAGTCCCAGTTTCCCTAACTGTGTCACATGGACAGCAGCACTCACTATGCAGGATCCAAGGATCATCTGAAAACACTTTAGCACAGAGCTTTTTGGAAGGTGGCACTGCCCTGATTGTTGGCATCTTGCATCTGTATGCTTGTGCCCTCAGAAGGTTTGCTCATGACAGTGACACAGCATGCAATGGTTGAGATGTCATTGGTCCAGCCTGAGCTGGATAAACAATCAGTGCAAAGGGCATGCATGTGAAACTCACTGTGGGGAGGGTAACATGGCAGACTTTCCATGAGTTCACCCTCCATGACAATGATTCTAAGACTGTCTTTGAGGAAAGCTGCTTGGCATGGAGGTCAGAGTCTCCACTGACAGTGTTAGTCATGAAGTGCTCATGTATAGTTCAAAAATGCTATCAAACAGTGAGGGCAGTTGAAGAAGAAGAGAGACTGAACTAGACCAGCATCATTTTAGATATCTGTTTGTTTTGTATTTTGTTTTTGTTTCTCAAGACAGGGTTTTTCTGTGTACCCCTGGCTTTCCTTGACTTTACTCTGTAGACCAACCTGACCTTGAACTCAAAGATGTTCCAGCCTTTGCCTCCCAAGAATTAAAAACAATTGTTGCCATGCTTGCTACAACATCAATTTTTAAAGTAAAATATATTTAACCGAAGTGCAGATGACACACAAAGTTAGGAGAGGCAGTGGTGGGATTAATGGTGAACTGAAACTCACTGATGTCCACAGGCTAGATACCTGCCTAAGGACATGCCTATAATTGAGTTGGAAGGAATATCAAAACCCCACCCTTGCACATTATAGACCATAATGTGGTCTATATTATGCTACAACTATGTGCAGGAAGCCTAGTTTATCTCAGTCCTTCAAACAAAAGCCTAAGGTTTTAGTTGAGTGAAAAATCCAAGGGCCTGCTCCTCCATGGATGATCTAATTGCTCACCACCTCTTTTAAAAATACTTCACTTACATAAGGCCTGATGGGAGCCCAGATACACGGTGCGTGCCCATGGCCATACTCACAGTCATGGCCTTCCCGATTCATTTTCAGAATAATCTTAGGAGATGAGGATTCAATACTGATTTTGTAAGTTAAAAATAGAGACTGGTGTCCTCAGAAACTTCGACAAACCTGCTTAATCTAAGGCAGCTTTACAGCAGCTCAGCTCCAGGATGACTCCAAAATACAAATCTACTAGGTAAAATAGTGTTGCAGTAAGAGAGGCTAAAGAAGACAGGGAAGGATCCAGAGCCCCTCCCGTGGCCTCCAAATTCCCAAGATGTATTTTTGTGGTTCCAAGAGAAAGTACTAAAAGGATTATTAAAGACTAACTGAAGACAAATTTTATAAAACAAGAAAATTCAGTGTAGCAAGCTTCTCCAAGTACAATGACTATAGTTTAGGTGGTAAGGAGGATGAAATCAGAAACAGTCACCAATAACAACCATTCCAACAGAGAGCCTTCCTCAGATCTATCACTGAGTCACATGGCTAAAGAGAACTTAGTTCCATCTTGACTTTCACAGACTATAAGGAATCTGTGCAACTGTGGAGTCTGTTGTTTCCCTTTGCAGCTAGTAAACCAATGGGATGAGAGGAGGCGTGGCATTCTTAGCCCTGTTAACAGCTAATACATCAGCAAAGGAAGCCATTTTTAGGGTTCTTCTAAGCTTTTAAAAAGAACACAATAATTAACTTAATTTTCTTAATGCTGTAACAAAATGATGAGAATCAATGTAGGGAGGAAGGGCGTTCTAGTGGCTTGAATGAAAACAGTTCCCATAGGCTCATATATTTAAATACTTTGTCCCCATTTGGTATAACTAATTGCTTGGGAAAGAGGTGTGCAAGACCACTGGAGACATGTTTTGAGGTGTCAAGTGCCTACACCATTTCCGACTTCTCCCCATAGCCTCTGCTTCCTACTTGATAAGAACATAAATTCTCAGCGACTGCTCCAGTACCATGCCAGCATGCATACAGCCATGTTCCAGCCATGATGGTCATGGCCTAATCCTCTTAAACTCTAAGCTCGCAATCAACTTTCTTCTATAAACTGCCTTGGCCATGGTGTCTTACCACAGGAAGTGAAAAGTAACTAGGACAGGAGCACTTTGGCCCATGGTTAGAGGCTACTGTGTCAGAGAAGGCACTGTAGCAGGAAATATGAGGCAGCTGTTCATAGTGCATTCACTCTTAAAGAACAGAGAAGAGCTAGAAATGAGGGTGGTCCAGAGACAGTCAAGGCCTGTAAATACCTAGTAACACACTTTCCTCAGTGAAACACCACCTAGGTGCTACAAACCTTAAACATCCTCCCAACTAGATTCAAACATATGAGCCTAAGGAACATTTTATATTCAAATCACAATTTCTCAAAGTCAGTTCCCTGTTCTAACCACATTCTCAATCTGAACCTCTGTCATGAGACCCCCTCCTTGGAATTAGACCCTGTCACATTTTATCTATGCTGGGATCATCTTAAGCCACTTTTCAAGTAAGGCTTTGGAAGGAACTAAGCAGCTTCTAGAGAGTCAGCACACAAGACAATCAGACCTGCCTGGGCACAATGCAAGAGAGATCTGGAGGCCTGGACTCCTGTGTGTGCTGGGTCTGGGCTCCTGGAGGACGGAGCTGCATCTGGGTGAGCCCCTTCATCTTCAGTGCCTTCTGCTGTCCACTGCCTCATGCTCCTTGCTTGTTGCCTGTGTTTTTCTGACCCCCTCCTCCATCCAGAGAGTGCTGCAGAAGGGAATCCAGTTAAGAGCAGGGGTTCTTAAAGGTGGCAGGCAGGTAAGAGAGGGAAGAAGTGGCATTTGCCCTCACTCACCACTGACTGAGTTTCCTCAGAGGTCTTACAGGAGGCAGCTTTACCTCTCTGGTCACATTAAAGTATAAGACATGATAAACACAGAGTTACTGCATACTAAGACTTGAAGATACAGGGTTCGTGAGAGAACTGGGTACTCATTTTCCAACCCTCTCTTTAACAATGGGTATGTCCATTACAAATGGGGGTGGGCATTCAGAGACATGTACACAAAAGGCAAAGGTATCCTCTGAATTCGAGATCCCACACTGGGAAAACAAAAAGTGAAGGTGTGTGTGTGGGTGAGTGGGGGATCTGCTGCACAAGGTAAACCCTTCCCTATGAAGGTGTATGTGGGCGGGGGATCTGCTGCACAAGGTAAATCCTTCTCTGTTTGCAGGCATCAGTTGAGAATATACTCTGGCCAGATGATCCCCTAGGATCCATGTCAAAGAGTGGGTTTAGAAAGGCACTATGGAGTACTATCATGACTCCGTAACAAACAGACCACACATGGAGTGTGTGTGGAGAAGAGCAAGGGCCTGGGTCATACAACTGGAAACAGGCCAGGTGCTCCTGGGCTTCTTCAGGATTAGAGTCTGTCCTGATGACTCCACTGAACGTTAGGAAGTCTGGATATTCACAGAAGCAAACATTAGAGGTTGGTCACAGAGAACTGGCTTACTCCTCCACAGGACTGGCATCCAGAGCTCCTGGCAGGTAGGAAACTGGAACTAGAAGATGCTGAGAGAGAGTAGCTTTTCTTCTAGGAAGCTCAGCTTTGCTCTGGAAGCCTCAAGTAAAATGGAGGCCATGATATACCAAGGAGTGTCACTAACTTTGGTTAGTGTTGACATGTGTAGTTCTTAGCCGCATCATCATCAGAGGAGCTCCTACATTGGAGCTTAATCAGGTCCCTGGGGATTGGCCTGGCCAAAGGGACTTAAAAACCAACCTGCAGCAAGAGTGGAGATTGAAAGACAACAAAGCAAAGATCTCTCTCTCTCTCTCTCTCTCTCTCTCTCTCTCTCTCTCTCTCTCACACACACACACACACACACACACACACACAAAACAAAAACACACACACACACACACACACACACACACACACACACACACACACACACACACACACACACACACTCACACACACACACACACACACACACACACACTCACACACACATACACAGAAAACACACACGAGTACACACACACACACACACACACACACACACACACACACACACACACACACACACCACAAAAGCCTGAGGCATACAAGACAGCTTCAGTGATTACACACTTGAGTCTTGATAACTAAACAGCATCTCATTTCATGGCATAGGAAGCTGCATCTTCCCCAAATTAATTCCTCACCTAAAGAAGGCCACTGCCACATCCCTTCTATGTCTGTGACAGGAAAGAAAGAACAAAAGGAGGGAAGAAAGGAAGGAAGGAGGTGACTGAGAAGCAGGAAGGGTACCAGTGGAGGTGGGAGACATTTAATGGTATCTTTTGGGGGAGGTACAGATAGCCAGGCCACATGTGACACTCAGAGACCCAGGGAGAGCTCAGGGGAAGAAAATCACGGTTTAGGAGGCCCCAGGGAGAGTCGGGACAAGGAATGTAGTTAAGGAGAAGATACCACGATAACCCACACAACAGAAGAGGCTTGTGACAATGAGACTGAATGACCTGTCATTTTACTATAAAGCATAAGAAAAATAACTAGGCCTACAGCTAATGATAAACCAGAGGCTCTATTCTCCAGGGCTGAGCTCCAAGGAGCAGGCTAAAGCACTGTGAAGTGAGCTTAGGTATAAGGCAAGACACAGAGCAACAGCTAGCAGGTGTAAACAACCAACCATGCCTCGGCCTTGAGTGGGAATTGGGGGGAGGGAAGAGTCTATTGGTGTGAACCTGCAAGGAAAGAAATTGGTAATCATTGGAGGGAACACTGACAAAACTTCTGATAGATTCATCTGTCTGCTAAACCTGGTCTTCAAATCTGCAGCCCCAGGACGGTAGAGCTGTTACTCCTCATTCCCTGGAAAATATCCTGGGGGTCTATTCTAGGACCTTCCTTTCCAGCCCAAGGGTCCACAGCAGGAACATGAAGATTCTGGTTGGTTTACTAGGAAAGGTCACACTAGTGCACCCCTTTTTGCAATGACCCTAGTAAGTATGTGAAGAATTTCACTTCAAAAATGCTTCTCAGTGTTTCCTTTAGCTAACTTCCTAGGGTTGAGATGCAGCCCATGGCTAAGGAGATTGTTTAGCAGGCAATAAGCCCTGTGTTCAATACCTGGCAGCACATAAAATAAGAACATAACTTTCCAAGCACATAGAGCTTGTTTATTTCTCATTAAAGGGCTCACATGGGGATTTTAATGTCTTAGTAGCTGATGTTGATCGAGAATCAATCCAAAATTAGGGTTAGGTTTCCTTTCTGAGATGATTATTTAAGCCAATAGGGAAATGTGTTGAGACTTTGGAAAATTTTATTTCCAGGCAACATTTAGAATGATATCATGGCCATGGGTCAACACTTGAATCATGAAAAGCACTGAAGACAGAACTTCCTAACCAAGCCACTCCATAATGTGAAGAATGCTCAGTTACTTCTTGTAGGATACACTACATGAACAAAACAGTCAGCCAGGTTACATGACATTAACTTCTATACCCTAGAAAATATCCCGGGGTCTACCAGTTCTTCAATTCTCCTTACTAGCCCACAGGTACTTCAAACTTAATTAACTGAGGAGACATATTGCAAATCTAGGCCTCCTCCCACAGGAAGCATGGGTGGGCTTGGTGTATGAAGGCCATGAAGTCAGCACAACCATTAATCTAAAGCCAGAATATACTAGGACACAACTCACCGTGGAGCCAGGACATACTCCACTATGGAGACAGGTCATACCCTACCATTGAGCAAGGACCTACTTGTATATCTGGGATATACTCCACTGCAGAGCCAGTACCCATCCTACCACAATGTCAGCACATACCCCTGTGTGGTGGCTGTAGCCATTCCACCAACAAGTCAGCAAACACCTCAGTATGGAGCCAACACACATCCCACCATGAGTCCAGTACAGAGCTTCCAGGGAGTCAGCACACATAAACTTTCATGGAGTCAGTCTCATCTCATCAAGGACCAAGCCTACATCAACACTGGACCCAGCCAACATGGCACCTTCCCCACATGGTTAAAGCTTTTGCTACACTGTCCCTCACCCTGCCCCGCCCCCACCCCACCCCGCCCTACCCACCCTGCACACCCTGGCTCTCTACTGATGGCCAACCCTGAGCAGCGTTTGTTTCCTAGTCCCTCTCTTGCCCTGTCTTTGCCTTTCTCCTGTACTGAGCTATGCTCCAGCTAAATCAGGTCACCGGAGGCCTATAGGGCTCTGGAGTTTGTGGTCTCAGTTACATATGTAGCCGTATGTTAGGCACAGTGACAAGATTCTGTTTTCTACTTGAAAATATCACATTATAGTGGACCTTGACCCAGCAATTGTTCAGACCAAGTCAGGAGGGAGCATGAATGCTGGGGTCACTAGAAACAAGATGCAGCTCCAGAGGCCAGCAAGGGCCATTCATCCACAGAAGGGAGAACTTTGGGAGGCAGAGGCAGAGGCAGAGGCAGAGAGGATCACTCAGACTCAGGGAGAAGCCCTATCTGTCTCTTGTCCTCCAGTTCCTGTCCCTACATGGAAGACCTAGGAACTAGGTTCCTGACATGAGTCAACTCGCTCTGGAGGAAGAGAAAATAACTTTATAGGAGACACACAAAACATACATACATACATACATACATACATACATACATACATACATACAAACACACACACTACACACATATATACACCACATACATACCACACACATGCACACACTTAAACTACACACATATACACTCTACACACACACACACACACACACACACACACACTACACACATACCATATACACATACCACTAACTAGGGGCCATGGCTAGGCCAGCCTAATGTATCTTCAGCCTCATGGGGATAGTAGTCAATGAGGGTCCAGTCTTCTCATAGTGTTTCACTGCTTGGATGGGCTGTCATGTTGCTTGGAGAGATGTCAGTCAGAGAAGTGGCACAGCAGCTGCAAAGGTGTCAGAGCACATCAGGGAAAAGATTAATCCTGGAGCTGGTGGCAGGCCCATCAGGATTCCCTGGTAGAAAATGCAGATCGCGGGGCTGCAGCTCCAGCTGGGGAATCCCTGCATCATCCTTCAGCCTATCCTGACCTCAGTAGAGGCTTTTTCAGCTGGAGCCTTGAGACCAGAGAGAACTATTCTCTTCTGTTCCCTTGCTGACTTGTCTTTTGTCCTGACTCAAAGTGTTGACCATGATAGGACACAAGTGTCATTATTCCTATCCTATTATTAATAAATTCCATATCTACTAATTAAACATACATAACTGTAGAAAGAACATCCCTAAATGTCACAATGGCAAGTTTCATGATAACAGAGCTTTGGACAAGAAGCCTCTTTTATGAGACTCTCTTTAAGAGTTATTAAGGGAACAGGCCAGGGAAAACAGGGAATAAAGCCCATGCCTGGAGCATTCTTTATAAAGCATGTTTACACCTCGCCCTCAGCCTCACCCTTCCCTCCAGAGTATGCTCTCCTCCTAAGCAAACCTGGATACATGGTGTCACTCACGTATGAAAACACTGCCCAAAGTCTTCACTCTCTTCTAAGATAGTCAAACTGTTTGCCTTGATAACTGGGCTACTGTCTAGTCTGCAGACAACTGTCTCCAACCTTTTCATGGCAGCTCCACCGTGCCGAGATGCCACCTTGCTCAGAATCACTGGTATCTAATGAGCTATATAGATTCAAGTTGTTCTTTTTACAGTTTCCTATGGAAACCTTTTGCATATGTGCTTTTTCTCCAGTTTCTGAATGATCTCAGGCACCACTAAACAATCTTAAAGGAGCTCACTGATGGCCTTCCACCAGCAAAGACAGAAAAAAAGCCACAAGGAAAAACTGCTCCCAATGGCACTCCCAAAATATTGCTCCACTGACCTACCTCTCCTGCTCTACTTTGTCCCCCCCAAACGAGAGCTCAGAACAGCAAAGTGGAGCCTGAATCCTTTTGTATCCTACATTGAACAGTGGGGCGATTTTGTCTAGAACTGTATGACTACATTGGTAATTAATTAAGCACACCGAGTCTTGTAATCCAGTATCTGCTCTGTTGCCAGGCAATATTCTCTGACATTTATCCCAGAGGCCATGGAATTCCAAGTGGGAAAATCCTAATGGTAAGATGGCCCTGGGGCCTGAACGCTTGGAAACCTTACAGCCTGCTGCATCCAGTATAGGCCCTACTCAGATCAAAAGACCAGAATGTATCTCAAATCCTGTCCCCAATGGTGCCTCACTGAGGGAGCTCCAATCAATTGCTGTGTGAGGGAGATGCCAAGTTCATGGAGATAGGAGCCCTACTGCTCATCTTAGGGTGGGGACCTCTAAGGAGGCCAATCCATGCCAAGGTCTCCCAGGAAATCCCAGGAAGAAGATCCCACCCTGCCACCCTGCACCCTTCCACTTACCACCTTAGCACTGGCTCTTTCCCCACCTCCATTTAAGAGGAGAATAAAGCCTTCCCTGCCATTGCTGCAAGTCCAGTTAGATAATGGTTCTACTTTTGTACCTTTCCCATATGGGACACTCAGGCCACTATGAATATAGGCTTGGTGGTAGAGCATGACACAGAACAAGGGAGTAGCCCTGCCTGGAACCATATGATGCATTTTCCAGAGTACGGCCTGGGAGAGGCCTCATGAATGGACCCAGGAAGGGAGGGCTAGGCCCATAATGGGTGGTAGAAGTCAAGCTGTGCAGGAGCGGAAGTGCAGAGAATGCTTCAGGGACCCAAGGGTCCCTCTACTGCTTGGCAACAGGGATGGGACATGGATGTGAGTTCAGAAATACCCTGTTGGAACCATTGCCAATCAAGTCAGGACTGTCAATATCTTCATCTGAAGCTGATGCACATGATGGCATGTCACCCTGCAAAGATCAGTGGCATCATACCCTGAGAGTATCAGGCAGCCTCTAGGTGCCTAGTAGTAAGTGGCTTTCCCTGCATGCACTTCCCTTGGGACTATATACAGGTAGAGGTGACATGAGTCTCCATGAGGAAGACGTGGTATTTACTGTGTACATAAAGGTACATTACACAGACACTAGGGTTAACATGTGAAGAGCCCTTTCATACATGCAACTCTAACACCAACCAGTGAAATAGACCACCCTTCACCCCACCCCACCCCCATTGCTACCTAACTCCCTAGCCTGTTTTCCCAGATGCCCCTTCAGAACCTTTACAAACAGTAAGACTGCTGGTAAGTGGTGAGCGTGCCATCTCTGACTCCATTTTTTACATTTTTATTCCATGCTTCCTCACAGAGAACTCGGGACAATTGATCTTGAAGAAGCCATGAATATTCCATTGTGGCTGGACTTTATCTCCAATGTACCAAGGAGACTAGGAAAGCAGAAGGGCCTCTCCTTCAGGTATGATACACCCTAGCACTTGCTGTCCAGCTTCTAACATTCATATCAGAAGTATGTGTCCTCTCCAATACACAGGTCCATGACTCTGAGTAATTAATTGTGAGTGGAACTGTTAATGAATAGAGCCTTCAGCCTGTGGAACGCAACTTTCTCTAGGCATGGGTCCCTCTGTTCCCATATGTAATCAGTACCAAGCAGGATATTCTTCTTGGATGCTCTCCATATGACTGTCTACCCTCAGCAAAGGCAAGAAGCTACCCTTGGGCCTTGCTGCAGTACAGACCTGGGGATGTTCTGTAAGTGGTGGACACACATCTCTGAGGTAGCAGTACCTATCTGTTTGAGCTCACACCGACTTTCCACCCTTCTCCACACTTTCAGAGTTCTGGGCACATGAAGGATGCTCACTAAACAAAAACTCCATTGAACAGAAGTCTTCATTTTGCCAATGTTGGGTTTGGGGATATTTCTCCCAAATTCCTCAGCAATTCCATTGTTGCTTCTCCCGGCATCTGGTTCATTTTTACTGTTAACTGTAACTGGTGGAAATTGAAAAACTTAAGATACATTTCAGGCTGGGGATGTGGCTCAGTAGCAGAGTACTTACCTAGCAAGGGGCTGGGGATGGAAAGAGGAATGGAGGAAGAAGAAGGGGAGGGCCTCCCTGAGATTCTCCATCTGTCTTTAGCATTTGCTCATCTGCTTCCATTTCCTCTATGTTTAATATGGAGAAAAAAGTCCAAGAGATTTAGATGATTTATCCAAGACCATCAGCCTGTCAATAAAGGTTTGAATGAAAATCCAAGCCTTCTAATTGCCATTGTTGCCTTTGGGGCACAGTATGCTGTTGTTATTTAATGTACCCTTAGGAGGGATAGAATTCTCAGTCATAGCTGGGAAGATGAAGCAGTTGAGTAGCAAATGAAGGAGAAGGGAAGGGAAGAGGAGGGGAGGTTGAAGAGAGAAAGAGAAGGGAGGGAAGGGTAAGAAGAGGAGGGGACAGGAGGGGAGTGGAAGGGAGGGGAGAAGAGAAGAGAAGAGAAGAGAAGAGAAGAGAAGAGAAGAGAAGAGAAGAGAAGAGAAGAGAAGAGAAGAGAAGAGAAGAGAAGAGAAGAAGGCCATGTGGTGCTCCCCAAGTTGGACATTAGTTGTAACTTCAAAGTAAAGAATGGGTCTACTGATTCAAAAACAATTTAAGAAATGCGCTCAAAGGCCTAGCTTACCTGAGACAATCAAACTGATGGCAGTTTTACTGGGAATTCATATATATCCACAGCAGTTCAACCACATCAAGGACTGTTTACGACCATGCAGCTGGAAAGTGAAGACTGATCTGAAAATGCAGGATGTGTCCTCAGGTATTCCATGCTTCTAGAAACATGAGGCAGGAAGCAGAAGGGAGGCATAGTCCTTAGATGCTTGGGTAACTTTAGCAAGGTCCCATGGGGAGGCTGGTTGGTGACAGGAAAATGAATATTGTGGGTGATAGTGACAGAGAAAGCATGAACTTACATAACTAAACTAACCAGAGTCAGTAGAGGTGCCTGCAAATAGAAAAAGGTAGCACATCCATGGAGACATGACTCTCACATACTTAAGGGTCCAGCTGTGCTGACATCAGGGAAAGGCAGTAAATCCCTTGCCTTTTCCAAGGTCTCCTCTTCTCTTCACTCCCTCCTGAGTATGAGCAGTCATTGTGGATACCCACATAGGACTGCTGCACAGAAGGGAGGGGACGTCAGGAGGACCGCATAGGTGCTAGGTGACCCTCCCCATGGCCAGACTCATCTCTTCTCTCTGCCATCCATCTGTTGGTGAAGCCTGGCCCAAGTCTTGGAATGACCTAGTCTTGGGTAGAGACACAGCCAAGAGGCAAGTTTCTTAAGGACAAGGGCTAAGAAGCTTCAGAGGGCAAAAAGCCTTTCAGGCCTACAGCTCCTCCTTGCTCAGGACCACACTTCTAAGAGACACAATGCATCCCCTTGCCAGGGGCTGAAAACCTCTTCTATCTGCTTTCACTTTTAGAGCAACTACATGTCTACATTACAGGTCTACACTGCTTGTTTCTGTCCTTGTTATAACACCCATGCTTTAACCTGGAGACCTCCAAAGTAAGCATGGAGAAACCATGGCAGTTGGGAGAACATACACTATCAGTGTGTTCACACAATATCAAACACAAGGGAAACCATTGAGCACAGACAGAGATTACACTCCCACAGTGCTGCAGAGAAGCAGGCTCCTGGCATGTAGTAAACCCTGTGAATTATTCTCTAAGGGTGCCTGGCAATCAGCTAATAAGACAGCCACTGAGCCTGCACGGCATCCAGCTTTATCACAGGGGCCATGTGGAATACATTAGAAAGGGGAACTAAAGGAGCTCATCACTTAGCAGGGGATCAAGTCGTGCAAATCAGAAGAATCTGAAGAGCAATTGTCATAAATAGGAATTCGAAAAAGGAGAGATTAGACTTGGCTGACGTTGTTGAAAAGATGTAGAAGAGAAGATGCAGCTTAAGTGATCTTGGAAAGAAGGCATAAAATGTGACTCTCCTAATAGAAGACAGGGACATGCTGGCAGTGTAGCCTAAGGCAGAGGTCACTGAGAGGAAGAGGAGCATCTGGACTGGGCTCTGAGGTTCATCTGCATGAAGCCAGGGCAAGCTTGCCTCAAAGGCAGTGTAAGGCATTGAGAGTTCAGGTTTACAGAGACAATGTGAAAGGACCTGCTCAGTGAATCAGGAAGGTTAGCGAGTTGCTTATGCAAACAGGAAAGGATAGCATAGCCTCAAAGCTGTGAGCTGAGCTTCCTCACTTCCTAGGACAAAGTACACAGTGCTTTTATGGTAATATGTAGGAAGCAGGAGTATGGTTGAGAGGTTATGAAAGAAGTTATAAAGAGATGTTAATATCTGGAATTTGGAGATGTGGTAAGTTTCCAGGATCACCTCTACCATCTGCTTCATCCAGTACCCACCATCTTCGTAAAGACGTAAAGTCCATCAGCCCAGCAACTGGAGCCCCAACCAGTAGCCCCTGAAACAGTGGTGCCCAAACTATCAAAGCTCAATTTGTGCTTTGATATGGAAAAAAGGGAAGTGAGAAAGTTAAATCCTGGAGCTGGGCCACATAAGGATCGTAGGTGGCAATCCCATGTAAACATGAGTCGCAGAGTTATTGCAAAGCCACTGATGTCTGGATTCTATGAGCAAACTTCACTACATCTAAGTTCAGGGATCACCAGACTGCCGACATTCATTTAAAATATTCTTATTGCAAGCGCTGTAGAGATTACTAGCAGGTAAAGGAATTTGCTACTGAACTTGATGAGCTGAGTTCAATCCCTAGGACCAGCATTTGAAAGAACTCTCCTACACCTTGCCTTTGACCACCTCATGTGTGTTATGGCACACACCCTCCCATCCCAACCCTGTAACACAGACACACAAATATACATAGAAAAATGTTTTAAATGTTTTCTTCAGCACATATGAAGTATACAGAATAATGGGCTTCACTTTGACATTTCTATACATGCACACATACTTTCACCATATCCGTCTTTCTTACTCTCCTCCAGTGATCTCCAGGCCCATGTCCTGCAAATGGCATAATTTCATTCTTCTTTATGGATGAACAACCTCCCCACCCCTTTTACCCATTTATCCATTGATAAGCATCCAGGCTGATTCTATAACCTGGGTACTATAATTTCTACAAACACAGACATGCAGTATCTCTGTAGTGTGCTGACTTAGATTCTTTTGAATATAGACCCAGGAGTGGTATAGCTAGGTCCATGTTAATTTCTTGGAGGATGGGCATACTGATCTCCATAGAAAGTAGACGAATTTATATCCCTCAGCGTATATAAAACTCCTTTTCCCTGGGTTCCAAGCATTTACTGTTTCTTATTTCCTTGATGATAGTCACTCCTCCTAGTGTTTCCCTGATAGCTTCAGATGTTTTTCAGTTTGCATTGGTTAACTGTACTTCTGAGAACTGTCTGTTTAGCTCATTTGGCCACTGTTTGACCATTACTGACTTGGCTATCACTTGTTCATGTGAAGTTCAACTTCTTGAGTTCTTTGCATATTCTGGGTATCCATCCGTATCTGATGACTAGTAGAATATCTCATTCAGTAGGATGTCTCTTTACTTTTCAAGCTTTCTTAATTTGATGTACTTTGATTTATTATTTGTTACTATTATTTCCCAAGCTGTTTAGATAATATATGGATATGTGTACAAGGTTCTAAAGATATAAGGGGGAAAAACTCCTTTTCTAGAATCACCCCATGACATAGAGGTAGATAGGTAGATAGGCAATGGATACACAGATAATATGTTGATGATAGACAGACAGATAAACAGAGAGTGGTTTAAATGGGAATGTCACTCACAGGCTCATATGTAATGGATTGGCATGATGCTACTTGGAGTCTAATGCTAATATTGGGCCCCCAAGACCTGGTTGTCCTAAAGACAAGAAAGTCCACATGTAGACCCAAGTGACTCTATGTGACTTTGACCCTGAGTTATTTCTGATTGCTAAGTAAAGATGCCACAGCCAATAGCTGGGGAGAAGAGACATAGGTGGGGTTTAGAATTTCTGGACTGGGGATCAGAGGAGAACCACAGGAGAGAAGAAGGGGAAGGAAGAGAGAGAAGCTGCCATGGGTTAGGTGAGTCATAAGAAAGTGGCCCTTAGGCCTGGCCAACTGGAGTTAAGAGCAGCCCAGATGAAACGTAGTAAGTAATAATTCAGGGTTACTGATAGGAAAGTAGATTCTAATAGCATAAAGGGTAGATGCCTGCCCAGTCTGTTTAAGGCTTATTGTAAATATAAAGGTTGTGTGTGTGTCTTTTATCAGGGAACTGAATGATCAAGCTTGGGTAGAAACACCTGGATTGGGATTAAAAATTTCTACAACACTCATACTTGAATATTTGATCCTCAGTTGTTGGAAATGTTTGGGAAGGATTAGAAGGTGTGGTTTTATTGGAGGAGGTGTATTGCTGGAGGTTGGCTTTGAGGTTCCCATACCATTCCCAGTTAACTCTCTCTGCCTTATGGTTGTGGACTGAAACATGAGCCCTTACCTATTGCTCCAGGGCCATGCCTGCCTGCTGCTATGCTACCTGCCACAATGCTTATGAATTCTGACCCTCTGCAACTGGGAACCTCAAACCAGGAACCCCAGATTATACTTTTCTTAAGTTTCCTTAGTCATAGTTTTGTCATAGCAACTGAAAATTAACTAATACATAAATATATTATAGATAGAAAATGGGTAGATGACATAGTAGATTTGTAATAGATTGATGATAGATAACAGATCAATAGGTAATAGATCAATGATAGATGATGGATGTATAGATGAATTAATGATTGATACATGACAGATAGATATGGATGGATGATGGATACATGATAGCTAGATAATGGCTGGATGGAGAGATAGGTGATAGATAGGGTAGATAGGTAGAGAGACATGATAGATAAAAGATGTTAGGTAGGTAAATACTGATTATTCAAGAGACTGCTTCCTTATATGTGAGCAGTCTGATAAGTATGTATTCCTCCTTTATACAAACTATGGCAAGCCTCACACACTACCTACTGTTCATGTTGGTTTTCTGCTTAAAACCAGGGGAAGATATGTATCAAAAGTATGTCTTAACTCAAGCTGTGGTACAAAATCCCATGGGCTAAATGGTGTTAACAAAAATAAAAGAAAGGAAGAAAGAGGAAGTCTAAGATGAAGGTACCAGCGCACAGAACTTACCTGGAAGTCTTTCATCAGCGTGTACGAGTCCACTGCCTTTCTGTGTGTTCACATGACCTGCTGTGCACAGGACTGGAGCGCTCCTCCCTTCCTCTGGGAAGACTTGAAGCACTATTGGGCAATAACCCCATCCTCTGAACTTTTAAACTTGAATTACCTCTGCAAAACCTGTCACTGTACTAATTCAGGGACAAGAAAATCAGGAGTTAGGGCCATCCTTGGCTATATACCTCTGCCAGGTTCCCCTGTAGAAACAGCTGTAGCCACTCCGATTCCAAGAGAAGACCACATACCCCAACACTCAGTGAGCAAAGTGTTACTATCACCTGTGTTGTAAAATGGACACAGTGTTGAAATGACTTTTGTCACTCTTTGTTTCTTGAGAGACATATGGGCGTCATCACTGACTTGATTAGCTAGATGTGTGCCTTGGTTGGTGTCAACTTGACCCATGGACCTGGAGACATCTCTCCTCTGCACTGAAGTGCAATAACACTCAGAGAGCCCCTTCCATACGGTCCCACACCAGTGTTTACATTATTATTGTTGTTATTATTATTATTATTATTATTATTATTATTATTATCAGCAGCAGCTTTATTATTATCTCATATGTTATATCCTGACTATAGTTTCCCCTTCTCCCAGTCTCTTCTCCCTATTCTCCTCTTTTTCCAGATCTACCCCTCTATGCCTCCCCTCAGGAAAAAGCATAAGTGTCCTCCACCCAGGGACACTTAACACTACAGTTTCTGCTTGCTGAATTATTCAGTTCCTTTAATTTTAGAGCACTTTCTTGAATTGTACTTTTAATTTACTTCATAACAGGTTGGTATTTTTTAGTGCTTCTGTGAGTCTGTCTTCTCTGAGGCTTCCAGCATGAACTGCTCGTGACAGTTCCTGAGGCCTCACAGCCTACAGTTGATTTCATCTGACTGAATTGTTCATGAGCTCTCCTGTCTTGAACTCTCCTGTCTTGAGATCTCCTGTCTTGTTCTGTAAAGGAAGATGCTTCAAGATTCTTAAATGTTTATAGTGAAATATGTGATCACAGTGTTTTTCCTCTTGGCAGTATTTTTCAAATCTGTTCATCCTGTGAATTCAATGAACTTTTTTTTTTTTTTGGTATCTTAAACAACACCTCTTAAATCCCAACTGATCGCTGAATAAGAAGATTCTTTCTATGTATGACTTGGTAAAACACGTGTGGCATTAAGTCCAAGGCCATAGGGTAAACAGAGGAGCTGTCCTGTTCCTTCAGGTTACCCATGTAAATAAGCTCATTTACATTAATTTGGCTTCAGCCAATCAGAGCTGCTGATCTGTGCAGAATTTTTCTGTGCCCTGCCTTGCAACACCCCACTTCTTCTTATTTAGAAGTATCAATTACTATATAATTCCCCATCTCATCCCTGCATCCTCTGTTTCCTGGGGCTCTGGGGCAGGCTGCCTCAGGACACCTGCTCCCAGCCCAATCATCTTCTTGCCTCTTTCCTTACACAGTGACTGCTTTTCCCTGGGGCTGGGTCACTGAGTCTGCAGCTGCGGTGTCCTCCCAGCCCTCCTGGGCTTTCTTGGCCCTCTCCCTCCTTGGCAGCCTTCCCTCCTATATTGTGTTTCAGACTTACAGATGTCTCCGATTTTGTTATAAAGACAGCATTTGCATTTTTATTCTCATTCTTCTTGCCGCTTTTGACTGGTTTTCACAAGGACAGGAAGGAAAAGGCCATCTCTGCACGGCAATCCTACAAAGGAATCTCGCAGTAAACCCCAACTGAAATACAGACACAGGGTAATGGGAAGAGGTCTGACTCATGAACATCTTTCAGCCGAACAAGCAGGCAGCGCTGAGCCTGTGCTCTCATGGGAGAGAGGGGGAAGGGCACTTTTCTTCCTTAGGACTCAGGCTCAGGGAGCAGCCAGTAGCCCAGGCAGCTTTGTTGGGATCAAGTGCAGCTGCTCAGGGGTTTAAAAACATACTGTGATGATCTCACTCCAAAGCCACCGAAAGTATATCCAATGGCAAAGCAAGCTTGTTAAAATAGCTTCAAACTGGTAGTATCTAGGATCCGGCCCCAGAACCCAGCAGTTTGTAGACGCCATGGGAGCTGGGGGACGCCCTTGGAACTTCCCTTAGCTTCTTATTCCCATTGCTTGGAGTAAAATTCCTTTTATAAATAAATGGCAGCCTCTCTCTTTCTCAACATTACTAGAGTAAAAGAAAAAGAAAACAAACCAAACTTTCTGCCATTTCATCCACAGATCAGCTAGGAAGATAAAAGAGCAAAGACTGGCTGGTTATAGCAAAAGTCAGAACTACGCAAAGCGGCACACCCAACTGCTAATGCAGGCACCCATGCATGTGTCTGTGCACACACATCTGTTTGTATGTCTGCTGTGCATTTTTTGTGTCCTTGCACATTTAAGTGTATGTGTATTTTTGTGCATAATAGGGGAGGGAGGAAGGGAGACCCTTTACCTCTCCTGACCTCACTTCCCCACATCTGCCCTCCCCATCAGGACACACTTGACAAACAATTGGTCTACAAGTGAACAAGGTAGGGTGCAGGTGAGAGATCTGGTTCTCCTCAGTTGGAGGAACAGTGTTCAGAAGATCTGGGAATAAGAGAGGTGCGAAGTCAAACCTGACTGTGAGTTAGAGAGGCATTCAGTATGGTTCCCACTCTTTCTCTGCTGTCCAGCACCCTCCCTCTCAGAAACGAGCAAGCTGAAGTGGGACTCATGTGTCCCCATGCCTCCTTCCAGAATTGAGAAACAGGATCTGCGCTTTCACACTCACTCATTGTGTTGCTGGCTCCACCAGGCCATCCGTTCCTGATGCATAATTAATAGTGGGATAAAAATGTGGAATCCATTTTCCAGGATTTTTGATTCCCAGGTGGCACAGTAATGAACCTTCTTTTCCAAAGGAAGTATCCCTCTCTAAGATGGGTATCTCTGGGATGCTTTCTACACAGGGACCCCTCACCCAAGCTGCAGAGTCTCCACTAGGGATGACTCCTGGGACCATTCCTGCAGACCTAGGCTGATACTTGGAAGTGTCTCGTGAGGCTGTGACACCACAGTGACACCCAGTATCCTTACCTCCCCATGTTGACTCTGCTCACTCCGAGGTATTTTATGAATAAAGGCCAGGACCCTTCTCTCTCTCTCTCTCTCTCTCTCTCTCTCTCTCTCTCTCTCTCTCTCTCTCTCTGGATGAAGACAAGGAGCTTGACTTCTCGTCTCTTTGAGTACATGTCCCTTGAGGCAGCTTGCTGAAGGCAGTGCTACAAAGGTAGGAGAGAGAGTCCCAGGCTGTGTTACTGCAGTGCTCTCCATTGGACCACAGGGAGAGGCCAGCCAACCAGCTTCCTCCCAGGGCAAATACTTCTGCACACTGATTCCTTACAGTTTTTCTCTGAACCAAAAACTCAGAGAGAGAGAGAACATGCCTCCAGCCAATGGCTGGCATGGTAGGTAGCTGCTGCACCCTTAAAGTATAGGGATTCATGATGGGCTCATGTTGAAAACCAGTTGTCCTCTCTTTTATTTGAGGGTGAAGCCCACCATCCCCATATTTAGGAAACACAGCTACAGTGGAGTTTTCAACATAAATTATTTGTGTATTTTATCTTGGTTGTTTAGGAAATTAAAAGTGTCCTAATGCTTTAGTGACAAAAGGTGGCATATCAAAGGATTCAGGGGAACATAAACAGATATAAATCACCTTCACACTGCCCCTCCCTAGAACTAAATTCCCCATTTCACAAAGACCATGTAATCCTTTCGTTTTCAAACAAATGCGACTGCAGCACTGTGATCCCAGTGTAAGCCAGCATAAATCTTGCAACAAGGGGCATGTTCAATGTGTTCTTTAGTAGTCCACTCCCAGGTCTCCAGCCTGACATTACTGGAGCCGAGTCTGAGGGGATTACACATGTCAGCCACTCAATTGGTGGCAGTCATCATAACAGACTCACCTGACAATCCCCACAGGAAACTGCATGCCACATTTCCCTGCCTTGTAAAAGGCAGAATTTAAAAAAGAAAAACAGCCATTAAATTAATTGGCACTAAAAGCATGTAACAGTTATCTAATCTACTAATTTTTAGTTTAATATTAACCCCAGTGTCTGCTATGACACTCATTTGACCTGCACAGGGAGCCGGCTCACCGCTTAGGTCTTTGAAGAGAGGTAAGAGGTTGGGGGAAGGACAGGGGTTGGAATTCTTTCAGTCTGACCTTGTATTCGAGAACTGTGTTTGCTCTGAGACAAGTATTGACTTTATGTGAGGCCAAGCTCGTTGAGCCTGATGTAGCATGTTCCTCCGTAAATTTTAAAGGACCACAGGTTCAAGAGGCAGCTTTTAACTCGCAGATGCTTGAATTGGCTAAAGCGATGGTATCTCTCTTCAAAGGAGGAGAAGCATTAGGTCCCAAGAGAAGGATTGCCCAAGGCCACTGGGCAGAACAGATGCTGAGCTGGGAACCCAAGTCTTTGTTTCCCACTCTACCATTTTTGTTTAATCATAATTATGGAGGAAGCCCTTGATATTTCCATCCTGTATCCAAGGACCATGTGGACTCTGGAAGAAAAATCTTGCAATGAAAAGCATTGTTTGCCTATGGTTTGAAAACTGTGTATCCAAAAGTTCAGACTCTGCAGACCAACAGCAGTAGCTGCAGGTGGAGCAGGTGAGGACACACAATGTCTGATGGTGACGTCCACATGAAGACTTCTGGTTGAACTGTCTTAGGTGCTTGGATGAACTAGAATGTCCACTGACAAAACTGAACAGGTCATGGGTCCTTGCTCTCTATCAAATGTAACCACAATGGCCCAGGGCACCCCTTCCTTCTGCTTCTCAGTCCTGGGTCAACAAATTTCACCATCTTAGGCTTGAAGGAAAAGAGGGATTCAAATATTTCATAAAATGAAAACTGCTCAGTAGGAGTCTTACCTACGCATTAAAATGTGACAGTCACATGCCAAAGTGATCATCTACAGCAAACAGAAGGACATGGAGTCACCAGAGGGCATTGTGATGTACACTCTAAGAGGAAAAAAGGGAAGATGGATTGCCTGCTCTTTGCGGTGTATTATCTGCAAGACTGCATAAGGAAGCACAAGGTGCAAGCAGTCTTTCTAGAGGTATTCTGTGGAGACATACCTAGCATGGGATGATGCTTTGGTGGAAAAGCTCATGTTGTTGAAACCAGAATCCTTTGTAGTATGTTTTCCAACAGTCATTTCTAAACCAGGATCCCCTCCAGTGAGAAAAGATAAAAGGAACCAAGGGAGGACCCACAGAATGCCCCATATCCTAGCCTATGGTGTGGCCACTGGAGGAAGCCTATACCCCAGGCATGCTCCCAGAGTAACAAATGACACTTTTAAATCTGTTTGCTCTGATTGGTGAGTGCCATAGTGATGCGTATTGTCTTAAAGCTTTTCCCAAGTTGTCCTGAATTCTCATAGACACAGATGCCTTTGTTCTAAACAAACAAACAAGCAAGCAAGCAAAACATTCTAGAGATCAGTTCTACTCATGTAGTTGCTGATGGCCCTCAAGGGGGCCAATGAGGGCAAAGCTGGCCCCAGAAACAGACTAGACTGTCCAGGGCCCGAGAATAGGTGGCACTGGAGTTAGCTCTGTTACATAGAACCCATGGACTTCTTGCCAAGTTGGTTCATGTATGTGGACCTCTCTGTCCTGGCACCACAGACACAGTAGGAAAACATGGATCTCTTCAGAAAGCCATAACTTATCAGTGCTTTGTCTCCTCACTCCCCTCACACCCGTCCTTCAGAAAAGAGGGAACAGAAGACATTCATGGAACAAAACTGCAGCTGCCACACTCCTCCTGTTGTGATCTCCTCTGCCTAGAGTCTCTGAGAGTGTGCCTCTCTTCTGGCCCCGTGTTTATATTTTGTCTGGTATTCAGCTTTAGATTTTGTGGAAATACCTGACTCAGACTATTGGATGAAGTGAGACCAGCTGCCAGAGGTGACTGTGCCTGGGACCTGGTGACATACACCAACATGAATTTGTGTTAAATCGTTTACTCCTGTCCAAGACTGGGTTTCTGCTTTATACAGCTATTTACACAGTGCACTGTTTATTTGATGACAACCAACATTTTCTCAATAAAAAATTCCAGATATTCTACTAAGTGTCTTGTATGAACTACCTACTGTGTAAGTATTGAAGATGAGATTATTTCCATGTTTTTTTAAATAAGGAAGCTGCTAAGTTATGGGAAGGTACAATAACACATATATTGACTCAGGCCTTTCTGGTTTTAGAATCTGAGTACCTACATAGCCACTAACATTTTGAGAGGCTGGGTATGTGCATGTGAATACTGGGTGAATATTCTGAGCATTTGAGGGGTGTTTGCTGGGTCACCTGCAGTGGGCTTCACTGCTAGATGCTAGGGCCATGGTTTTATGTGGAAGGGCCCAGGGATGCAGTAACACCAGTGCTGTCAAGATGCCCTCAGGCCCAGCTGCTGACACAGCTGTCTGTAGTCCTCTCCATCTGCATCACTGGCCATAGGAAATTTTTTGCTCCTCTAAGGGAGAAGTTCCCCTCTGCTCTGAGATGTCAGTAGTCTGGATCCAGGGCATGGCATCAGTATGGGTTCCCTTAGTCCCTGTTCCTAGTATGCTCAACACATGTCAAAAGTGCCTTGCTGGGAGAAGGTGGTGCATGCTGCCTGTGCTGAAAATGATGTGTCTCTTATACTGAGTAAGTTGAATGAGATGATTTCTTATCCATCTCCCAGTCCCAGCACTTCTTTATGTATAAACCTGATAATTACCTCTCCTCACCTTCCTTGGGCTGTGGGCTGTGAATCACTTTTTCTCAAAGTTTAAGACACAGTTTATCTCTCACCATCTTCTGTAGAAGATAAAGTTCCCACAGAGTGCTACATGGCACAACTGTGACCTCTTTCTCTCCTGGCCTAAGCTCACCACCCACTGTGTCCCACACTGCTCTAGTAATGGGGTATCAGTGAACCCTCAAAGTGCTGCTGGCTACTTAGGCACCAGGCCAAAAAGAAAAGACCCAAGTCAATATACACATTGTACTTCCCACACTGATGCCTGTCTCTTACCAGGTGGTTCTGAAGACCGTAGAGATGCTTGTGACTTAGCATGCAACTTCAGTGTCAGAGCTGGCACTCAGGCCAGCAACTGTCCCTTCTCCTTGGAGGTTAGGACCAGTACTCATAACAGCTGCTATCCCTTCTCCCAGGCAAGGTCGAATGAACACATCCCTTTCTCAGTAGAAGTTGACTATAGTGGCACTAAGTCATGTCTATCAGGTGTCAAATGTAATGGGTTTTTGTAAAATCAAGATAGTTCTGTAACTTACAATGAGTGTCCCTTTAAAGTAGGGTAGATGTGCTCAGAGTCATTGTGATTCACTCTTAATCTGGGCCACGTTAAAAGATGAATCAGGCTTAGTGAGGCCTGTTCTCAAACCCTTCTGATAGAATGAATAGCATTGCACTTCAGAGATAAGAGTAGGAGTGCGGTTCTCAGAAGACCAGGAGACCCCAAAGTATGCAAGGAATTCAAAACCACTATGGACATGTGGGAATGTATGCCCCTGGCAGCACAAAGCCCTTCAGAGTGGAATGAAGTGCTAAGCAAGGAACAAACACATCTCCTCTTTCTCCTGAGAGAGGAAATTTGTGTGGTTGCCAAGGAAAGCATGTCACTGTGGATGTCAATTGTCAGGCCAAAGCAACTTTTTGCCCACCGGGAGCAATCTTCCCACAGTGATGCCATGATAAATTGTATAAAAACTTCACTTTAACGAACAGCACGAAGTTTCTCATATTTTCACCTCTCAGAAAGAAAACCACTCTGGTTTGTTGTTGTTGTTGGGCTTGTTTGTTTGTTTGTTTGTTTGTTTGTTTTACCAAGTACATCTTCTCTGGGTGGGCCCTGGTCACCTCCCATTCCTCAGGTCTGGGCTGGAATTGATCATTACCTTGTCTGTGGAGGGAAGCACGGGCACACATGTTCTGCTCACAAGGATCTGTGGGATGAGGTCAGTTTGCAGCCCAGGACACTGTGGGACAGGAAGCACATACACGCTGAGAGTGCCCACAAAATCTTACACTGAAAAGAGCCTTCAACCCACAAGCCTTTGAGATGCATTTAAGATCTAAATCATAACAGTGCATCTGAAAATTGACCAGTTTATCCATTCTGCAATATACATGTATCTCAAAACATTTTACAAAACAAGCCCATAGAATTTTATATGTTAATTTAAACAATAGGTAAATTTAACAAAATGAAAGACAAAACTATCATGGTTAGAACAAAAAGAATAATGTTAGGAAAAGACTGTGAAGTAGGAACACATTGACCTCACCAGGCAAAGCTGACACATTTGCACAGCAGATGCAAAGTAGGGTCCACTTTCCAGCAACAAAGGTGAAGGGGAATTCTGGCTGTGATTCATATGACACTGCAAATGGTTCACCTCAACCGAGGTGAGCTGACTAGAGACAGCTCCCATCTCTCTTACACAGACATACACTCAGCTGCCAATTGCTGAGCACAACTTAGAAAAGAGCATTTCTGGTCTTTCACCAATGTTTGCACAGTACTTCCCAGGACCCAGCCTGTACAGGTGACCAAGGCATGAGGTGAACAGATGATCTTCTGCATCATGCTTCGTGCTTGGTGGGGAGAGAGCAACAGAAAACTAGCAAGCAAGTGTGCAAAAAGCAATGAATGAGTAGAGTTCCAAAAAGAGGGTGTGGATAGAAAATAGGGGTGCCTGTTAGAGCCGAAGGAGTGGGAAAGTAGAGCAAGAACTCTCACTTCCTGCTCACCAGGCAACAAGGGGTGTGAAGGCTCTGAGGAGGAAGCAGCTCTGCTCAGCACTCAGGTGCATCTGCCACAGGAAGAGCCAGACATCCACGAGTTAACTTCGAGATATTCACCTGTGTCAGCCATCACCACAGGGACCGTGGAGAAAAGCAGAGGTTCTGTGAACATGAACAACTGTAATCTTTTTCTTTACCCATGCACATAATCAATGCATGCACCAACCAGTCACTTATCAAATGTCACCTTGTATGACACTCAATGAAGCCATCTCAAAATGCCATCCAGGCTTGGTGCTATTTTGGATTTAAACTGGTCATCCCTAGACCTTGCTGAGCATGTCTCCAACCACATCTTTTATTACAGCAACGGTCTGTTCATAATTTGAAGACACATGTTGTCCTTGCTCTCACACAGTCTAACTTACTTTGTTTCTTTGTTCAGCTCAAAAATCCCACTGTCCTATTTTATGTAGTGAGCTTTTTGTTGTTGTTTTTTGTTGTTGCTGTTGCTGTTATCTTTCTGAAAAGGAGTTCAGAGGCTTCAGCACATCTCTGTGGCAGTCAATCGATTAAACAAACCACCAAAGTTCTTAATGTCCTTAGCACAATGGGTGGAGTGCACATCCTCTACAGATTACTCCCTCTGACATTTTTTCTTCTTAAAAGTGCTCTGTATTCATTGAATGCAATGGATTTGGAAAAGATCATTTCTTTTACATATACCGTATAGTTTTTCCATACTCACCCTCACTTCTTCCATATATTCTCACCTCCCCCACTGTCCTTCATTCTATTCTCAATCACATATATAAATGACTTTATATCTCTCTATAAAATCTAGAATTACACATGAGAGGAAATATATACAGGATTTATCTTTCTGAGTCTGTTTTGTTTTCCATAATATGAAGATCCCCAGTTACAGCCCTCCCAACATATGATGCAATTTTCTCATCTTAGTGGTAGGTCAACACTCCACTGTGTATGTATGCCACATTTTCTTTGTCCATTCATATGCTGATGGATATAAGTAAGATTTCTTGCAAATAACCTTTTTTAACAACTGAGCACCCATGAGTTCCAGTGTCACTCATCACAAGAAAACACAGGTGAACAGAAGCACTGTGGTAGAACCACAAGGGTTAAATTAAATGTCTGCTTGTGATCAGAAAACTCCTTAGCAAACTGTGAGTAGAAGACTTAGCCCAAAGCTGGGTGTGGTCTTGAAATCCACAGCCTATGTTCTGCTTCAGTTGGGGAGTGCAAAAACGTAATGAAATGGAGGAGATCAGTGGTCCTTACTGTTTCCCTCCAGCACTATCCTAAAAGATCTAGATCCCTTATTATGGTGAGAAAATGAATATAATGTATGAGGCTTGGAACATAATGAAAGCATCACTCTTCCAGATGATTTAGCTAGGAAAGTTAAAAGTTCCAAAGGAATCTATGGATAATTATAGACTTTCTGACTGAATTTAAAAGATTAGTTGAGTGTGGTCAATATAAAAAGTCAAGTGGATTCACACCAATGATAGCAATGAACACAGTGGGCTTAGAGCATCAGCAACAGCTGAGCCTGCACTCCCTCCTCCTGCCAAGCTGACTTCAGCACATCTTGAGTGGACAGCTCCAGGCTCAGCAGCCTTCCAGGTTAAGGGATCTCTACTCTGCAGCACTCACTCAAGCCATGGTGTTCATTCAGCCTTGACTGTGCAAGGACATTCTCAGAAGTATGGAGACATTAGTTAGGGCTCTTCAGGTAGACCTCAATCACTGGAGACTGTGAATTCCAGCAAGTGGCCCATCCAGCCTTCTCCAGTGTAACTATTACACTGTTACACTCTGAATCTTGGGATCACTGTCCAAATGAACTGCGTGCTCCTGTGGCCCTGTCTTGGGCTGTTCTTTTGGGAACACACAGAGGGTATATTCTCACTACCCCGAATTAGTTCAGCCTATGAGTAGACTTCACAGGAGCTGTTACTAGGAGAATTTAAAGAGTTGAGTAATTGGGGCATTCGAGGACATGTGAAAATATTAACTCACTCCAAATTGCATTCTAAATGCAATTCCAGTAAAAAGGACTGGGGGAGGGGAAAGAGATTTGGCAAGCTGATCCTAAAATGTTACAAAAGTTCAAAAAGCAAAGAATCTTGCAAACTCTTGAACAATTCCACATGAAAGATGTGCTAAAATACTCAGATAGTTTAAGGTTACAGTAACTATGGTGTGGGATGGGTTAAAGACTTGTGGTAATCAATTATTCTTGATTGTCAGCTTCACAGGACTTGGAATCACAATGTAAAAAACCCCCAGGCATGATTTTCGAGGGTTTTCAGAGAGGTTTAACTAAGGGGAAGACCAGAATCTCATGGTCTGAGATCCTGGGCCGCAACAAAGGAGAAGGAGAGGGAGCACTGGCCTCATTCTTCTTTCTGACTATGGACACAATGACCAGCTGCTGTAAACTCCAGCAGTCACACCTTCTCCACCGTGTTAGACTGCAAGGCAAACCAAAACTTCTTCTTTGTTTACATTGCTTTTGTCAGGCATTTCACTGTGGCAGTCCCAAAATTAACAACATGTGTGATAGATAGACTGAGATAGCAGAACCTGTGGTCAGAAGTGATGCCCTTGTTTAGCACAAAGGAGAGGAGATGTTATTACTAATAGAGATTCTGGACAATTAGATAAAACATGTTATTTACAGGGAAGATATGATTAATATGTCACTTTATGCCCATAAGTTAATTGTACAAAGATTATTGAACTAACAGGAATAATTCAAAACCAGGAGAGACCACCGAGGGTGATGAAAGAAAATATCTTCATGAGATTAAGACAGGAAAAAAACTCACTAGGAACCCCATCTTTTTGCAGCAACATGAGTCATGTAATTCTGACAAGATAAGCTTCATTGTACATGACTTCTGATTACCAAAGATCCTATCAATGAAGTAAGGTACCATCAGGAGGGGGTTGGGTGTTGGAAAGACAGACACATAAAAGACAAGGAACATGAAACAAAGTATGAAAATGCCATTCACAGTAACAATGTAACAATCCTGCAGTAAACCGAAGTGATTATGTGTACAAAGGTGAAATGATACAGCACAGTGTCATGAATCTCCACTGTTCAGTGAATCAGGGAAGGCTTCATCAAGAACATGACTACCAGGAGAAAGTATAAATCCATGGCGATAGCAGGACAATGAGGGTCAGAACTCCACTGGCCTCTCTTATCCAAGGCTTGTCTCAATAACTGCAGTTTTCAAATATATATCTACAAACACAATGAAAAGAAGATTGGTGTGGTTTAAAAACAAATTTCAACCCATTACCAGCAGGTTAAAAGGTAGAAAATTAGTAAAGTCAAGAGTGCTGCAAAACTGACAACTGATATAGAGATAATGTCATAAAGAAACAACCACAGTGTCCAGGCAGATGTTATAGGAACATGCTAAAATCACTGATACTCTAAGGAAGATTAAGATGATTAAGACGACATTGCAGATAACCCTTCCATCTGGCTAGTGCTTGGAGAAACAGACAATGTCTCATGTTGGGAATCAGTTGACTTTCCAAAGGCCAGTCTGGAAACACAATGTTAAGCAGAGTTTCAAAAACATCATCCATCCTATTAATGATCTGGAAGTGTAATCTCTACTTTATCCTATTGAGTACTAGAAGATTGCAAAGTTACACAACTGAGTGAGGATTCTAGCACTGAGCAATATACAGAAAGAACAACTGAGTTTTTGATACATCCTTACAAGAGTCACAGCACACTGTAGAGAAACACTCAAACACTAGGGAAAATGACAAGAACATATTTAGGGGCAGCAATAGCATTTCTGATATAGATGGGAAGAAGAAGAAAGGGAAAGCAAGAAAGGGGGACAGAAAGGAAGAAAAGAGAGAGAAAGGAGATGACAGAGAAGGAGGAAGTAAAAGGGAAAGAGAGAAGGAAGGGGGCAGAAGGGAAGGATAGAGAAAGGTCTGACAATTAATTATACAAGTGGCCATAATTGTTGCAGTGGATTTTAAAAGTCTGAAGAAAGGCAGGTGGGGGAATGAGTGATAGATAAGTCAGACAGGCAGAGAGGATTGCTGGGAGGAAGCTGGGGTGAAGGTAGCAGTTTGAGCCATATGAGAAGACAGACTATTGCTATGAAGAGACATCATGGCCAAGGCAGCTCTTAAGAATGAAAACATTTGTTTGGGGCTGGCTTACACTTTTAGAGGTTATGGCCAATACCACCATGTCAGGAGTACAGCAGCATGCAGGCAGGTGCTGGAGCAGTAGCTGAGAGCTACATCATAAGTCAGGTAGAAAGACACTGAATTTGACATGGGCTGTTGAAACCTCAAAGCCCACCTCACAGTGACACTTCCTCCAACAGGGCCACATCTCCTAATCCTTTTAATCCTTTTAAATGGTACCACTCCCTGATGACAAAGCATTGAACAAAATGAGGGCCACTTTTTATTGAAAGAAAGAAAAAGTCCTTTATTTAAATCTAAATTTTATAAGATAATTTTATTTATTTTTCATTATTTATTTATTCACTTTAACATGATGATTACAACCTCCCTCCCTCCTCTCCTCCCAGTGTCATCCCCACAACCCCTTCCCCCCCTACTACCTTCTCCCCTTCTCCTCAGAGAAGGGTCCCACCCCATGGGTACTAACCCACCCTGGAACTTTAAATTGCAGAAGTACTAAGTGTATTCTCTCCCACTGAGGCAAGACAAGGCAGCCAAGCTAGGAGAAGGGGATCTGAAGGCCAGCAACAGAGTCAGAAACAGCCTCCACACACTAGTCGTTAGGGAGCCTACATGAAGATCAAGTTGCACATCTGCTCTAAATGTAAGGAGCCTAGGTCCAGGGCATGCATGCTTTTTAGTTGGTGGTTCTGTCTCTGTGCCCCCATGGGCCCAGGTTAGTTGGCTTTGTAAGTCTTTTTGTGATGTTCTTGACCCCTTTCATTCTCTCTCTCTCTTCTCTCTCTCTCTCTCTCTCTCTCTCTCTCTCTCTCTCTCTCTCTCTGATTTTCTGATACTTTATGCAAGAGATTAATCTGAGTTAGTAAATATACAAAATTGTAGAAAGAATCCCTCATGTACTGTACAGAAGCATCACCTGTCAATAAAAAGCTAATGGCCCATTAGCTGAGGCAGGAAATAGGAGGTGGGAGTTCCGGTAGGAAGAGGAACTCTGGGATATAGTCAGGTGTGGGAAGAGATTATCCTCTGAGGAGAGGTAACCAGCTATGTAGCAGAACTTAGACTAGTTTAAATAAGATAAGTGAGTTACAAGCTATCAGGAACGAGCCAAAGCTTATGGCCAGGCATTTATTCATAAGTAATAAGTCTCATAATCATTATTTCTGAAACTGGGCCCATGGTTACACAAAATCTAACAAATACCCAACATTTTTCTTCAATTTCATTTTCCATAACCTGAGTCCATAATCTATCACACCAATTTTCCATCTTTGTCAATGGTTTCTCCAGATAAATTATTTTCTACATGGTGTTCCCATACATCCCAGCTCTTGATTTCTTTGACTAAAGTCTAATCCAAACCACAAACTGTTTCCTTAGCAAGCATTGCTCTCAAACAGACAGCTTTGTAATGGCATAGCACTATCACTATGAGCTTTCATGTTAAAGGCACTGTCTGGGTGCTGAGCAAATATAATTCTCCCAGAAGACATCTGAACAAATCTTTTCTTTAAGACTCGATACCATAATGCTCTTGGCTATAATACTTTCACCAAGATCCTCACCCTTTATTGCTTTTTTTAATGGATATATTTCTTTATTTACATTTCAAATATTTCCTTTCCTGGTTTCCTGTCCATAGGACCCTATCCCCTCTCCCTCCCCCTCCCCCTCCCCCTTCCCCATAAGGGTGTTCCCCCACCATCCCCCTGACATTCTCCTGCACTGGGGGTCCAACCTTGGCAGGACCAAGGGCTTCTCCTTCCACTGGTGACCAACAAGGTCATCCTCTGCTACATATGCAGTTGGAGCCATGGGTCAGTCCATGTATATATAGTCTTCGGGCAGTGGTTTAGTCCCTGGAAGCTGATTGGTTGGCATTGTTTGTCTTAGGGGTTGCAAGCCCCTTCAGTTCTTTCAATCCTTCCTCTAATTCCCCCAAAGGGGGTCCTGTTTTCAGTTCAGTGGTTTGCTGCTAGCATTCACGCCCGTATTTGACATGCTATGGATGTGTTGCTCAGGAGAGATCTATATCCGGTCCCTTTCAGCATGCACTTTTTAGTTTCATTGATCTTATCTAGTGGCATACATATATATATGCCACATGTGGGGCAGGCTCTGAATGGCTGTTCCTTCAGTCCCTGCTCTAAACTTTGCCTCCATATCCCCTCATATGGACATTTTTGTTCCCCCTTTTAAGAAGGAGGGGTAGCATCAAAATTTTGGTCATCCTTCTTTTTGAGCTTCCTGTGGTCTGTGGATTGCATCTTGGGTAATTCGAGCTTTTGGGCTAATACCCACTTATCAATGAGGGCATACCAAGTGTGTTTTTCTGTGATTGGGTTACCTCACTCAGGATGATATTTTCTAGTTCATTCCATTTGCCTATGAATTTCATGAAGTCATTGTTTTTGATAGCTGAGTAGTACTCCATTGTGTGGATGTATCACAATTTCTGTATCCATTCCTCTGTTGAAGGGCATCTGGGTTCTTTTCAGCTTCTGGCTATTATAAATAAGGCTGTTATGAACATAGTGGAGCATGTGTCTTTGTTATTTGTTAGAGCATCTTTTGGGTATATGCCCAAAAGAGGTATAGCTGGGTCCTCAGGTAGTGGAATGTCCAATTTTCTGAGGGACCTCCAGACTGATTTCCAGAGTGGTTGTACTAGTTTGCAATCCCACCCTTTGGTTCTCTTAGTCCTATCCCTGACTCTTCCACAAGATTCCACAAGCTCTGCCTGATGTTTGGCTGTAGTCTCTGCATCTGTTTCCATCTGCTGCTTGATGAAACCATTCAGAATACAGTTATGCTAGGCGCCTGTCTGCAAGCATAACAGTATCATTAATAGTGTCAGAGATTGGCTCTCCCCCATGGGTGGGTCTTAAGTTGGAGTAGTCATTGGTTGGCCATTCCCTCAGTCTCTGCTCTTTCTTTATTCCTGCATATCTTGTAGGCAAGACAAATTTTGGGTCTAAGATTTAGTGATTGGGTCAGTGTCCCCATTCTCCACTGGAAGTCCTGCCTGGCTACAGGAAGTGGTTGCTTCACTCTCCATATCCCCAGTTTCTAGGGGTCTCAACCTGAAGACTATAAACTTCCAGGAGCCTTCCCAGTCCTGGGTCTCTGGCTTGTCCTGGAGATACTCCTTCACCATTTTCATTCTCCCCCAGCTTTCTCCTGACCACCCCACTGTCCTGCTCTCCAAACTCCTGATTCCTGTCCCTGACCCACCCAGTTCCCACCCTCCCTTCACCTCCAATGTCTATTTTATTTCATATGACGGTCACTCTTTACTCAAACTACCACATAGGCTGTATCTTTAACACTGTCCTGGCTGAGTCTCAAGCCAGGACAAACAGCTGCCAGGAGTGTGACTTGGAACAAGGACACTGAAGGACTAGCAGAGCTTAGGCACAGACAGGTAGAACTTTTCTTCAATCATCTTAAAATATGAAAATTAATTCAATTTTGGAGCATCCCTAAGAGCACGGGTGGCAGCAATAAAGAAGCAAACCTTGTCAGTCAAGCAGGTTGTAGGACTCAGGAGAGAGAAAGGCCCAATCAAAATTCTAACAGAGACACTGAAGTCATGAAGCTAGGTGTGGTGGGAACGGGGACAGGGAGGCTTTTGTGGGTGGCACTGTGTTTCCTTCAGATGCTAGGAAGGCAGAGGGGCAAAGGGAGGAATCAGAGGTGATCACAGTGGTGAGTCAGATGTAGTTTCTTACACATGTCCTCTCAGTCACAGGACAGGCCAAGGAGACACTGAAGGGAGTAGTGTGCTCACCTGCTCCCACCCAAAGCTGCCAGATGTCTCCAAGGAGAGTTAAGGACTTCAAATTGCTCCACTATAAAAATGGGTATGGTGCTTCCACAGACCATGCTGTATACGGTCATCTCACAAACAGCACCTGCTCTCTGGCCCCCTTTAAAGTTTTATTTATGTGCATGTGTGTATCTGTGTAGATATATGCATGGATGCAGTACCTGCAGAAGATAGCATCATATTTCTTCAATTGGGTGGGCCCTAGGAACAGAACATGGGTACTTGGTCCTCTAGAAGAGCAGTGTATGCTCTTCACCACTGAGCCTTCTCTCCCACCATAGGGGCCACTGTTCTGTTCTGTTCTTTTTTTCCCCTTTAATGGATTTTTTAACATACCTTTCTAAAAAGTAATTCTTTTTTCTTTTACTGAAAGAAATTTTCTGTGAAATGCTGTGTGGATACAAAACAAATTTTAAAAACTTAGGAATCTATTTAATGACAGCTTTATAATTTAAAATTCAGAATTGGCTCTTTTTACACACCAATACCTTGTAGATGCTCTTGGACCTACTTGATGGCTTCTGTGCACAAGATTATACACAGGATTACATGCTAAATTCCTAGGCTGAGGGGAAGGGCTAACAAATGTCACTCCAGGTCATCCCTGGCAGTACTTGCTTAGGGTCATGGGATATCTATAATCTATATAGTATATATTACAGGCGGATGGACAGACAACGCCTCCCTGTACTTCCCAGGTCTAACTCCAATCTTGCCTGCTGCAATTTAAGCCCCTGCAAGTAATGCTATGACAGAGTGCTGTGCTGTGTCCCAACAGGAATATAAGGTGACAAATGAAAGTCAGAACAAGACCTAAGGCTTAACATAGAGCTGTGCTGGCGTCAGCCTCGGGTCCTTAATGTCTCCAAAATCCAATAGTGAATTTGTAAATCAAATCAAAAAGCACATGCAGAGAGACCGAGTGGGAGAGGTAAGTGGGGTGAAACCAAAGAAGAGAGGCAGATTGCGTTTTGGTGCTGAATTTTAAAACAAGAAACTCTTGGAGTGAACTAATCACTTTTTGGCAGAACAGTTTCTCTCCCGCAAAAGTTCCTCTCCAGACTATCAAGTGTTGTTGGAAATAGTCTCGGCCTCATATTACCTTTATCCCGACCTTTGAGATTGTCCTGAGATCTGCTCAGCTCCCATTCGCACTGCTGGAGAAAATGGGACCCATTAACCCAAATGCTTGCAAGGGCAGAGCTGCCCTCCTCCCCACCTGTGCTGAGCCCTCTACCTTCCTGCCTACCTGCTCCAACTCACCCACCTTCCTGCCTACCTGCTCCAACTCACCCACCTTCCTGCCTACCTGCTCCAACTCACCCACCTTCCTGCCTACCTGCACAAACTCACCCACCTTCCTGCCTACCTGCTCCAACTCACCCACCTTCCTGCCTACCTGCTCCAACTCACCCACCTTCCTGCCTACCTGCTCCAACTCACCCACCTTCCTGCCTACCTGCTCCAACTCACCCACCTTCCTGCCTACCTGCTCCAACTCCTCCACTCATAGAAGTTTGAAGTTTATACACCAAATATCACGCCCAGCCTCTCATATCCCATTTGCTCACATCTGAGCAGAATTTCTTCACAAAACCTTTTTTTTTTCTGAGTTTTTTCAAAAACTTCAGTAAACAGAGAAAGGTGCCTATGATTCCCAAAGCATGAGTTCCGTCACTGCTCTTCTTCAGATCTGGGCAGCCTAAGGTATCATGGAGAGATGTGAGAAGAGGGAAGACTCCAGAAGCCAGGCGTGGTACAGTAGTGGACTCCATCATGACACATGTACATGTAAGCCTGACGTGTGTGTACCACTGCACCTCAGAGCGAACAGGGACCCATAATGGAGAGTGCACAAACTGTAGAGAGGTTATTGCTTTGATTTTAGTCTGAGACTTCTAAATGAAAAAAGATAGAAGCTTATCTAGTCACAGCAGGGCCAGGCCTAAAGGATGGATGAACTCCTTGGGAGTTGGGAGTTCTTTACAAGTCTCTTCAAGTTGTACTTCTGACCTGGATGTTGGCATCTGAAGCCTACAGAGCAAAGCAGAGAAGAAGTACTAAGTCCTGATGGCTGTAGATGCTACCTGCCTCTAGGAAGCAGAGGACAGCCTGGTGCACCTGAGACACAGCATTCCAGGGCCATTCACCTGCTCGAGGTTCTGTGCCTTAAGTTCCAGCTCGGCGCAAACAGTGAGCCTCTCCTTCCACACAGCGTTATACTTTCTCTGTCTTTGCGGTTAGCACCTTCTTCTGTGAGTACGGCCATGTTCATAAGCAGACCATGTTTCCAGCAGCATCACGTGCCATCATTTTCCCAGCAGCATCAAAGGATGCCCTGGGCCACAGGTCTTGATTTATGCCATGCTCCCCAGGCATCTCCAGCATCCGCATGAGGGCACAGCAGGAACCCAATGAGTATTTGTTGATTAATGGGACTTAAGCCATGAAAGACAGCCCTCTTTGGGGAGCTCTATTCATTAAGTGGGTCAATTAGCTTGTCTGTCCCCCTTGTGACTGATGGGATATTGTGAATTCCTCGTGTCTACAATCAGCAGATTTAGGCCCTCATCACTGCGAGTGGCTCTTTACTGTTCCAGCTACAAAAACAGCTGTAGAGTAGACTGCCATTCTGCAGGAGCTGGCGAGAACAGTGTTCTGATGAATTAAACATTCTGGTCAATGAGAAGATCACATATGCACAAGATGGTCCTTTGCATGAACTTATAGCCAAATGATATAATCACGTCTCTCAAAAGGAACCTCAAAGACCCATCTTGGCAGTGCTGCACCCCACAGGCAAGGCTCCCTTGATTTGGGGAATGCTATGAGAAATAGAGAATTTAAGAGTGGCTGGACTCTTTCCTGGCTCCAGAAAATTCAGGACCTCTCTCTCTGAGACCTAGTATCACACACATGCCATGGCAGAACCAGTAACTGGTTACATGTATTCTACAATACTTTCATTCTTAAAATAGGATAATTTAAACAGGATAATTGGGGGGCAATGAATGAGAAGATGTTTCACAAGTAAATTATAGTGCATTTCAGTTCCCCACTCTCAATGCTCTGGCTTGCTTTGTAGGCCCCTCCCCTTTAAGGCCTCCCTTTTAAAGCCTCTACTTTAAGTCCTCTCCTTTAAGGCCTCCCATTTCAGCTTTCCCTTTAAAACCTCTCCTTAATTATCCCCCATGGGACTTACAGACTCAAGTTGACAACATTTAAATTTTAGCATTTTATGCAGCTTTTATGTAACTAAATTTATTCATTCAAAACTTCTGTAATGAACAAAAAATTAGTTATAGTTTCCATTTATTCTTTTAGGAGATTTAAAACTTTTCACATATATGCTCAGAAAGATGTCTTCTACTAGTGGGGGGCATTTTTAATGAACAGTCAGTATTGCAGCATACTGCAATTTAGCAGCTCCATAGCTCTAAGTCTACCCCACAGGCCCAGGGTCCCGGAGCCTATCAGATAGGCTCACCTAGCCCACATGAGAGCTCTCAATTACCATTCCTTAAGTGGTCTAGAGCATAACTGGGCTTCTGTCTTTCTAAAAGTTTGAGAGACCTTGACCAAAACTAAGCTGTAACTGAGCTTCTTAACTGAATTGTATTATGAGATGTGCAAATTTTGAGCAAGTTGGGAGCAGGAGGCGTACATGTATATTTGGGGTACATTCGCCTGCGTCTTCTCAGCACTTTGAGGACCTACCCTCTGGTAGTACCATTTGTGAACCGCCTGTTTAACTTCCTACTTAGCAGGCTTCCCTGACCTGCATGCTCAACTCATTATCCTAGAGCTTTAAGAAAGACATATAGACAGTCTTCTTCCTGTCGTCAGCAGTGGGCAGACGCTCAGACAGCCTTGCACACAGAGGCCCGACCACAGGTTCCTGACTGTTTACACACGCACAACGGCTGGGGAACCAGACAGCATCTTGGGATGGATCTGGAAGGAGGGACACCAGAGGCTTCATATCACAACATCAAAGCTTGAGGAGATGAAAGGGCATCTTTATATTTGCATCATAAATACATTTTACATACTCTGATATTCCAAGAATCTTTCATTTTAGCAGGTGGAAAAACAATGGCAGAGGCACCTATATAAAGCACAGAGGCCAGCTTGTGGCTGGCGATTAAGTTTTACGTGGCTTTGATATAACCACCGCAATTAAGTACTCCGATGAGCAAGGACTTGTTGGGCTCTTTACAGGGTACAAGCTGTTTACTAATCCTGGGTTTATACGATAAATCCATCATCGTTGTGCAAGGCTGCAAATAGGTTTTTAAAGGGATAGTTTTTGTTCAGCACAACGAACTCCAAATCTTTTGCCTCTTTCTCTGAAGATCTTTTTTGCCACTGAGAGGTGACTAGGTAGATTCCAGGATGTCTGGCTGAGCACTAGGGAATTCTCAGCCTGAAGATATAGGTTTGAGAGTGCACTGTCCAGCCGGTGGAGGGAGAACACGAACAGGTACACTTGACAGCATCCACACAGTGAGCAGGCCCAAATACTTGAATGCTCTGAGACTGAGGTCACACAGGGAGCAGGTTCTTCATTCCAGATACCCCAGGGCTGGGTCAACACCAGTTACACACCGCATCCTGTTGGAAAGGACAAAGGTTTTAAGAAAGAGTGACAGAGTAATATATTGGTTTTTTTTTTGTTTGTTTTGTTTTGTTTTTGGTTTGGGTTTTTGTTGTTGTTGTTGTTGGTGGTGGTGGTGGTGGTGGTTTTTTTGGTTTGGGTTTTTTTTTTTTCTGTGCTAGGTCTTACGTAGCCTTAAAGGTTGGCCTTCAGCTCTCTATGTAGTTAAAGATATCCTCGAAGTCCTGGTACTCTTGCCTTTACCTTATGAGAGCTAGAATTATGGGTGTGTACCAGCTATCCAGCTTATGTGGTGTCCTGTCACATTCAAGACTTAATAAATTGCTAAGCCTGCAACCAACTGAGCTCTTACATCTCCATCTCTTATATTAGTGATCTTTGAGTTTTATCTAGCGATTTTTAAACCATCTTGCTCAGTTTTATTCAAATTGTTTGTGTGTGTGGGAGAATGTGTGCATGCATCAGGAAGCTAAGCAGTAACCTTAGGTAGCATCGTCAGGAGCATCCACCTTGCTGCTGCTAGCCTGTTTGTTGTAGCTTTCTTTCTGTGTGCTTCTCTGGTGGGGATGCACATGTAGAGGCCACATAATAACCTCAGTTACCTTTCCACAGACACCATCCACCTAGAGTTTAAGACAGGGTTTCTCAGTGGTTTGGAGCTCACCAAGTAGGCTAGGTGGGCTGCCAGTGACGCCCAGGTGTCTATGTGTTCCCATCTCCCCAGGGCTGGGACTGTAAGTATATGCTGTCATACACAGCTTTTACATAAGCATCCTGGGCTCAAGTTCAGGCCTTAGACTTGCATGACCAACAGTTTACCAAACATCTCCCCAGACACTATTTACCTTTCAAAAAGCTTTGCTCTGTTTTATTCAATTTCTGAATTACAAATACTTTATTTTAAATGAGTCATTGTACATTATGGCCGGTCTGTTAATACTATTACAATGAAATGGCTTCTCCTGTAAAAATAATCTTGTACTTTAACAACAGATTTTTTAAGGCATTCTTTAAAGATGATGAACCTAAGTATATTTCAGTAAATTTGTGGTCCAATGACACCGACGAGAGATACACTTCACATGAGCGTCACTGATGGGAATGAATGAAGAATGAACTACACATGGCTTCATCGGGTCCTCATCACTTCTGAGAAAATGTTGGGAGCACCAGCTGAGAAAGGGTAGATCTGAGGCTGAGCAGGCCTCAGTTTTGAGGACTTACCATTATCCCTGAATGTTCTCTCAATCAACTGTGTCAATTGCTAGGAGATGCAGGCATATTAGACAGTCTGCTACTCCCAGAATCATGTCCACTCTGCCAGAAGGGTTGGGATAGATGCAACGGCTCACAACTAAGTGTGAGCGGCCATCGGGGTTCTTTACACGTGGTTATTGCCAGCAGAGGAAGTGTGTGCTCCCAGGTTGTAGGTGTGACTCAAGGCCATAGGTCAAAGCACAGACCTCTCCAAGCTGGTCACTTTTTAGTCAATGTGTTGTGCTTCTGAGGGACATGTGGTTTTATGGTACCAAAGCAAAAATAATGGGACATGCCTGGTGCCATTCAGGGTCACAGCCCTGAAGCCTGAATGTAGTCCAAACCAGTGGCCCTCATTTTAAATCCATGTAGAAATAGCTTCTCTTTGTCCTAGTCCCTGGCCTCTGCTTATGCACAGGCCAAAGGGTGGGTATCTCTGTAGTTTCTCAGAAGAACCTAAAGGATCTAGGTTCCCTTCCACTTGCAGAGACCATCATGGTAACCTGCCAGCTGCTACCACATCTCTCTGCAGTGCCACCTTGGATGTGGTACAAGCTCCTCTACACAGTTTGATTAGGTATAATTGTTTTGTGGATATTGCTTTATGTGCCCTAACAGACTATCACCCATCCCCAGGTAATGGAAATGGTCCCCAGTGTTTTCTTGTGAAATCTTCATAATTCAGTGTTTACTTTAATGTCTGTCATCCAAGTCAAATTGGTAAGTGGTTAGGATAGTTTTATTGAGTTGCTTGGGTTTTCTGCTTGTTTTATATATGAATAGCACGTTATTCCAGCAACACATATCTACATTCACTCTCCTTGTTAAGTGGCTTAGGTGCCTTGGTTAATAGTCAATGACCCATGCTAGCGTGGGCTCGTTACAGGCTCACCTCTTTACCTCTTAACACTTGAAGGCAGCAAACATAAACCCACTTCTTATACTACTGTCTATTTAGTCTTAACAACACCAATATCACAATCAGCTGATTATGACTGTGACTTATAGAATACAGAGCTCCCATCAGAGACAGCTGCCAGCCATTCATGAATATGGTATGTGGCTTAATCCCTCTCTTGGCAGTGCCTTATAGTTTTCAATGTAGATGTATTCCACATTTCTGATTACTTCTATTTCTAACTACTTCATGGTCTTTGAGGTTATTTCACATGAATTGATCTTATTTTTCATTTTGCTGTTGATTAATAAATTAAAATCCAGGGTTTTAAAAACTCTGAAACCTTATTAAATTGGATTTTTTTTCTAACAAGGCTTTCCCATTGCTTTGATTTCTTGTTCTTTTCAATAATCAGGGTCTCCTGTATAAACAAGACAACTTTACTCTTGGCTTCTAGTCTGCGTGCCTCTTATTTTTTCTCTTGTCTTTATGTACTAGTTGAATTCTCCAGTCCCAGGTTAGGTGGTAGAGATGAGAGAAACTTCGCCTCATTCCTAGGCTAAAGGATGGGCACTCATGAAGATTTGTCTAGTGCCTTTTGTCATGACAAGGAAGTGCAAGCTCTTCTCTTCTCCATTCCCGATTCCCTAAGAACATCTATCTTGTGTGGCTTTGAATATCTGTCAAGCACGTTCTCAGTGAGCTAAACATGCAGCTTACTTAACTCAGTTCTTTTAGTAGATCATGCTGATTTTCTTTTTTTAAACTATATATTTTATTTATTTACATTTCAAATGTCATCCCTTTTCCCAGCTTCCCCTCTTCAAACCCCCTATCCCATCATCCCTTACCCTGCTTCTGTGAGGGTGCTCCCCGACCCACCCACTTCCACCTCACTGTCCTAGCATTCCCCAACACTGGGGCACCAAGCCTTCACAGGACCAAGGACCTCTCCTCCCTCTGATGAGACCCCTTCAGCTCCTTCAGTCCTTCCCCTTATTCCTCCTGTGATCAGTCCAATGGTTGGCTGCAAGAGTCCTCCTCTGTATTCGTCAGGCTCTGACTGAGCCTCTCAGGAGACAGCTATATCAGGCTCCTGTCAGCAAGCACTTCTTTGCATTATCAATAGTGTCTGGGTTTGGTGTCTGCATGTGGGATGGATCCCCAGGTGGAGCAGTCTCTGGATTGCCTTTCCTTCAGTCTCTGCTCCATTCTTTGTCCCTGTATTTCCTGTATCTCAGGTGTGTCAGCACTCCTGGGAGACTCTCTCTGGGCAGGATTTGGGTATGGAGAGTTTGGCACAGGGTCAACTCCAGGTCAGATGGAAACCAGAAGCTATCATGCTGATTTTCAAGCATGGAACCAACTTCATAGGAACCCACTTTGCCTACAGTGCCTTATCTTTTTCTATATGACTGAGTTCAGCAGCTGAGATTTTATTACAAATGTCAGTATCTATGCCCATCATTTTCTTGTTCCCCTGCCAGATCTTCACAACTTCATACCATTCATTGGGAACATTTCCTTTCCCACATTTAGAGAATAATATTATGTGAGTGCTACAATTTCTTCTCTGGAGATTACCTTTAAGAAAGTTACTTTGATAGAAAGCCTTGTTAGGCATTTGGTGCTTAAATTTTATCCTGTATCATTTCTTTAGCAAGTGGAATTTTTGAGATTTGTTTCTATGTTCACTTGTCATGTACTAGTAAATTACCAATTACCAGCCTGCATTTCCATATTTCTTTTAATTTTGATGCTGGTCCAATCTAAAGCAACCCCCTTCTAGCAGAACCATTAGTTTCTGTTTTCTGTATTTCCTGAGTTATTCTTGGGGAAAGGCTGAGATGGGCTGTGACTGTCCTCAGAAGGCCAGGCTGGGTGTTATTTGTCCTCTGCTGGTACTGTCTCCCATCTTCTACATCTCTACTGTGATCTCATCAGCCTTTCTGTGACTTCCTGTGCATCTACTCTGCTCATCTGTTTGAAATTTTTTAAAGTACAAGATAAGGTCCTTGTTTTAAGTCATCTAAAATTAGCATTTCAGAACTAAATACTTTCATCAAAACATGACTTCAGTCATAAAATTTTATGTCTATTTTCATGTTCACTCAGTTTAACTTGCTTTTTTTTTCCATTAAGAATCTGTCTTTGATATATGTGCCTTACAGAAGTTTATAAACATGAAAACTGATTGGGGCTTTTCCTGGATTCCTCAGTGGATCTGCTCAGAAGGACACTGATGCTCTCAGACTCGTGCAGGCTCGTAAGCAATGCACATTCCCATAACTGCCAGCTAAACCATTCAGATTCCGGAATTGAGGCTAATTTTTAACTTTACACTCATATATACGTATGTATGTATGTATGTATGTATGTATGTATGTATATCAATTACAATTTAGATTCTATGTGTTTACTGATTTTCGTATGTTTTATATCAAGTATTGAGACTAAGAGTTTTGAACACAGTGTAGTATATATCTGCCTATCTCCTCCCTCCTCGTTGTCTTATGCAGTTGTTACTACGCTGATACAGATATTTAATTCTTACTTCTTACTGGTGGGATGTTCTACCTTTCCCTTTGCCAGGATGCTTCATCAGGAAGTCTACTTTGTCTAGTATTTTGGTTGGCTTGTTGTTGTTGTCCTGATTTCGTGCTCATTTGGTACTTGTTTTGCTTTGATTTTGATGCCACAATTAAATCCAGAGCTTCCCACATGCCAGGACATACTCTACCACCAGCCACACCCCAGCCTGACTGCTTGATCAGCTATGTGTAGACATGTGCAGCCAATTCTAATTGGTGTGCTAATCCTTTAAGGTGTGTTTCATCTAGTCATTAGTAAGGCAGAGTTCAGGTGCTACTTTCCTTTTATTTGTTTCTTATTTCTCAGTCCCTCCCATCTTTTCTTCTTGGGATCTGCAAAGACTTTGGGTGTATTCCTGTACTAAATTTTTAGATATACAGTTTTAAAATTTGGTGACTTCTCTAAGGATTAAGATATATACCTACAATATGTTATGGTGCCTTTTCAATATTGTATCACTTCATATAAACTACAGTTCACTTTTTTTATTCTTCTCTCATACATTAAATTTTGACTAGTTTTTCCTCCATCTACTCCTCCCAGTTCCCCAACAGTCTCTCCCAGATCCACACCCACTTCTAAAGTATGGTTCTGTCCAGCCTTCCATGTACAACTGCTTTCGTGAGTGCTGAATTCACAGATGTGAACTGACTCCTCTAAGACTGCTCCTCACAGTCTCCGCTGATGCTCTCAGCTGCTTCTTTCCTTAGAAGGATGTGTGTTTTCTTGTTTCTCTAACAACCAATTGTTTGCTACTGCTGTTAATAAGCACAAATCACTATGAATGCACCACTGTGGGGCTCCTGGACTCTTACATCTCTGAAAGACTCTTAGCAGGCAGTTGACTTAGGACTCGACCCCAATATTCTGGAGTGAGCACCAACTTCTAGATGAGGTCTTCCACCCCATCTCCCAGCTCTCAAACCAAGATGTGGTGCAGGGGTCAGGCAATGATTTGAGGAGATTTTGGATGTAGAATTTGGCTCCTCTTCTAGTCAGATCTCTCTTTTCAGGTGATCTACCAACTCCAAACTCCCCTCATCTCAGCCCAGGAAACCTATTGGTTTCTCCTGTGTTATGTCATGACTGTATAATGTTCTGAGACAGTTTCACAAAGTTTAGTGCCTGTGTCTAGGGGGATGTCTACTGGTTTCTGCTTGTTGGAAGGCTCTCTGGGGCCCTGAAAGCATGCTCCTAGGATTTTTCTAAACGTTGCGATAGTCCTGAGTGGAGGTTGCTCAGCTACCCTGCTGTTATCGCCATAAACCTGAACATCTGCTTCTGATGGAGTGTCCTCCTGCTTCCAACAAAGGTAGAAACTGCATGTGTCTGATAGTGATCAGAGCTAGCATCAGATACCTCTTTGTTTTTCCCATTAGAAATTCTCACAACAATCAGAGATGATATTAAGTCAGACTGACTTCATGCATCTCAACTGAAGGGCAATGACTTGAAAAGCATCATCAGAGAATCCACCCCAGCTAATCATATTGCTCCTCAGAAAGATACACTTCCCATGAAATAGTAACACGGACACAGTCACCACTTGTGTTGGTTAGCTTTAACTAGCAACTTGAGACAACCTAGAATTATCTGCAAAGAGAGTCTTAATAAAGGATGTCTTACAAATAATAGGAATGTCTTAACTGTTAGTTGGTGAAGGAAGATCCAGACCATTGTGGGTAGTACCATTCCATAGGCAGGACGTCCTGGACATTATAGGAAGAGAATGCCGGCTGAGAATAAGCTAGCAAGCAAAGATGTGTTTATTTTCTCTTTGCCCTTTACTATGGATATGATGTGACGAGTTGCTTGAGTTTCCATTGACTTCCCCAGAATGATGGACTGTAACTTGGAATTGTAAGCCAAATAAATCTTTTTCTCCTCTAAGTTGACTTTTTGGTTAGAGCATTTTATTAAAGCAACAGAAGTGAAACTAAACATCTCTTGTAGACATATTTTTTGTGTACGCAGTCAATTCTTAACATGTATAGTCAACTTTCTGTAGCATTGTCACCTCCTACGACCACACATCTTCTGTGGACACAGTCACTTCCTGTGCCATGTCCTTGTATATAGTCGCCCCCTGTCATGGCAGCATTATGAACCATCGTGTTGACATCACATTCTCTCTAAAACTAATTTGTGGAGAACTATTGCTAAGGAACCAGGAGTCTTCGAGCAGTAGCTCTGGTATAAAACCCTCTCTCAGGTCCTCCCTTGCTGGATGAACACCAGATGCTTTTTCATACTCTTGTGTTTCCAAGTTGTAATCTTAGTTTTATAGGAACCTGGGCATGGAAAAGGAAAAGAAACCTTTTCCACCCGTTACAAACCAACCTGCCCTGGGAAGAAGAGGCCCAGGCTGTGCCTAGCCTCAAGACTCTTCCCATTTTCCTATCTGTATAGGACAATAGTAAAATGATTAATATTGTTCTCTGGCAGTCTTAAAGGAAGCTAAATATTGCTATATGTCTGAGGAAACTAAGTCAATGTCACTTAATAAAAGTAAAGACAAAATAAGAATACAGATTTATATTTAAAATTAGGAAAATAAACACAAGCCCTCCCTCACACCCCATTGACAAGACTAAGTGCAAAGAAATAGATTTTCCATCACTGCTAGTATTCATGAAAACAGTCACACTCATTCTGGAAAATATCTTGGCATTACTCTGTGCTGTTTAGTCTATACATGCCCCACTACGGAACTACTATAGAGTAATTAACTACAGTTACATTTGACAGGAAAGTAAACTGTGGTGGCACAAAGTATCACAAGTTTACTTCATTTCCTCACACAATACTGGGCAAGAAACAACAGAGTAACAACCACATGGCCTCATTAATATGAAGTTCAATCAGACCTACTTTAATTGAAGGATGCATACATAGGTGTTAAAACAGGGGAAACCCAAAGAATCAGTGATCTCAAATATCAACCAAGTGGGAGGGGTTAGCAGGAGTGGAACACATGCCCTTATTCATAACCATTTAACTTACATGTATATTTAAGCACTTTTCGATGTGTGTGATAGATTTTACAACATCTGTAAAGATGCAATAAGATTGAAGAGATTCAAAGACCATAGAGGCCTCAAACAAATTTATTCCCTTCGCTCTTTAAGAAAAATTTAAAGCATACCATTCATTACCATCACCTGCCTCTAAGCAGCACGCCAGCAATTCTCCTGTTGATTACTGAGTCCAACACTGTTCTGTCATCTGTACCTCCGTATGTCACTGGCTGCCTTGCAAAGCCAGTGAGGGCAGTCAGAGGAAGTGTGTTTTGAGTGCTGAGGGTTCCTCCCTAACCCCAGGACTTGTTAAGTCAAAGCTGACTCGATAAAGCCAATCCAGTTCTCAAGAGAAATGTCATACCACCTCCTCCTCCTCTTGAGGAGGGACTGACCCTTAGGGCAGGGTCGTGAGGTGCTCCATTGATGCAGCTTCCTACCATCTCTAGGTTCAGCTCCTTAATTTCCAGGCTTAGTCTCTCTGGTCTCACTCTGCTCCCAACCCTCATTTCCAGAACAGCTCTGTGCATTGTGGGTGATTCTCTGCACCTGTCATCTACCTCAGCTTTCCTCTTCGGTCCCGAGCAGCGTTATTGATCATCAGTGAGCCCCCACCCTTCCTCTTCGGTCCCGAGCAGCGTTATTGATCATCAGTGAGCCCCCACCCTTCCTCTTCGTCCCGAGCAGCGTTATTGATCATCAGTGAGCCCCCACCCTTCCTCTTCGTCCCGAGCAGCGTTATTGATCATCAGTGAGCCCCCACCCTTCAGACACACCTTCCCTTGCTCTGTACTGCACTCAGGTGGTGGACGGGTGTGCTCTGGAATGGCTTAGCCTAGCATGAATACTCTAGCTTCATGTAACTCCATAGCTCTTATCATCAGTCCCAAACACTGTCCCTATTTTCTTCTAAGAAATCAAAAGATCCATGAAACATGCCGGACCATACTGGGGCCCCTTTCCATTTGTCTGGTCACTCTCCCTCATTCATGGGTGACTGACAGCCCAGTTCTTTCCAGTCCTTCACTCTTTCTTATCTACAGTAGCACCTGAGAGCAGGAGGTCTTAACAGTAGCACTTAATGATATTCTGGACCAGATAATTTGGTGTGGGTATTACTCTAGGACATTTAGCAGTAGCCCTCATTTCCCACACATGAGGTAGCAATGGCCGAGCTGTGATTATGGAAAATTTCTTCACACAATACTGGCTGCTGCCTCCTATTCACAACTGCCCCACCCAGAGGTTTGATGACAAGCTCCTCTCTGCATCCTCACATGCAGCCTCTCTCAGCATCCTCACATGCTAGCTTCCTCCACTAGAATATGCCCGAATCACTGTTTTCTATAGACTCCCAGCTGAGCCCTTACACAGTGCTGGTGCCTTATTGGCACCAGAATGGAAGTAGGATTGATTCCTGGCTTCTCAGATTGGTGTCACTATAGTAGGAATCCCAGTAATACTGCAAAGGAACAGGAAGTGCAAGTGAGCAGATAATGGAAAATACTCTCAGAGCTGAAAGGAGAGTCAGGCCAAGTTTGAACACTGCAAACAATGTACTGTCCACTCCACTCTACTCCACTGGCACATCGACTCATGAAGGAATGGGATGTCAGTGTTAAGGACCAAAGATCACATGATACATGTACCACTTTCTACCTGTATGACTCTCTGGCTCCTACCAGAATCCTTTCCATGTGGTAAGGGGAAACATCTGCAGTTGTCACTCAGGCCTGCACTGTGGCTTGGCTGTATAGTCTGACCAGCAGGGAGATGAGCAAATGCAGGGAAAGGAATGGAGGGCTGTGTAGTGATAAAGGTTCACTGGGCAGGAGAGAAACACCCATGCAGAAGAGCATTTGCCAACGCAGTAGCTTTTACAAATATCAGATATAATCTCCAAGAGCTATGATATAGACTTAGAGGAAAGTCATACTATTTCAACAAACTGTAATTTCCAACCCCTACTCCCAAAATAAAACCAAAACAACCCAGGGAAGAGCACTGGGGCATCCACTGTGGTAAGGAAGGCTTGTTTCTATCAAGGGTCTCATCTTGGTAAGTGAATCACTCCCTCATCCTTTTCATATATAAAATTGGTTGAAAAGGTGAGGGTGTTCTGATAAAGGCCAGGCAAAGTAAGAACATTTTAAATCTGCCTCTCTGCAAGGTTATACACTTGTCATTAGAAAATATAGATGCCCTCAGATGTCAGCCCCACAGGTTAAGAACCACAATGTGGGAACAGAGACCTAACAGGACTGCAGCCTTGCCTGAACTCATGCACCTTGGCAGCCCCTGAAATGACTGGGGTGTGTCCTGAATTTCTTATTATCTCCACTGGATTTATTCCCAAATTTAGCTCTCGGGTTGGAAATGCACACATAGTGCCTCTTCCCTTTGAACAAGGCTTTTAATTTCTCCAGCTCAATTATAATTAGAAAGTATCTAAACTTTACCTTGGTGGTTTGGCTTTTCCACTAATAATGGATCTTCAGAATTAATCTCTTCTAGAAACTCTCCCTTAGATCCCCACTTCCGGTTTCTGAGCACATTACACTGACAGATTTCTGATTTCTTCTGAAAGTCCAGAAATGAGTCTAGGCTTGGGTCAGAGTGTTGCCATCTCCCCACAAGATAACAGTGCTTGTAAACAATATTCCTTTGATGTCTGAGACCATCACTGACCATTACTACTACAATAAATCGATCAAACAGTCTATTAGCACAAAAAGGTATATTAACTGGATTGGTTTTTTATTGCTGGGACAAAATGCCTGATTGAAACAACTTCAAGGTAGAAGGATTAGGGATGAGCTTATGGTTTCAGAGGTTTCAGACCATGGTTACTTGATGGGTGAGAAGGTAGATCAACAAAGCAGGAAGGGTGTGGTGAAGTAAAAATGTTCATCTCGCAGAGAACAGGAAACAGAGAAAGGTACCAGATTGGAAAGTGTTCTGGTTACACAGAACTGAGTAGGCCACACATGTGAAGCTAGCTACAGAGGGTCAATGCCAGACACACACAGGGTCAGTGCTGAGCATATATTGTCAATGATGGCCAAACAGACACAAGATAGCCAGACAGAGTCAAAGTAACTACATGGGCTGAGCTGGCAACAGGGAGTCAATGCTGACCACAGACCTTTTGCTGATCAATGCTAGTCAAAAGTTTAGCCATTGTGTTGCAGGAAAAGGCAGGCAACTAAACAAAAAAGTCTTAACTTCATTCTAAGATAAACTAGAGAAGATGCAAAAGAAATAAAAGTCAAATATAAATGAGGCAACTGTGGTGCCGGATTGCCTTCCCAGATTGAAGGGCTGTCAATCAAATGACAGGTCCTTCCTACAGAAACTGAGTTAGGATTGTCCCGAGGAGGTTCATGTTGGTTACAGTAAAAGAAAACTTTCTCCAAACACAGAACTGGTTTCCACAAACCATTATCCTTTCTGGTGACATAGTTGGAGTGGCAGGGAAGTCACAGAACAGGGGTCTCCTTGGAGCTCACTGGAACAGCATGCTTTTCCTTGGCAGAGAAAGCATTCAGAGGAAGGCTGGAAGAAGATGAGTAGTTTCCCAAGTGTCTCTACAGATGCTGCAGTGCAGAGAGATGACAACCGGAACCAGAGGAAATGAGAAGTCTGGAGTCTATCGGTTGGATGCAGAAACCATCTTTCTTTCTGTGTCACAGTGTATGGTGGCATGATAGCATGTCTGAAAGACCTACAATTTAGCTGGGTTTAGCCAAATGTTCTTCTCGCACAGGAGATCCCATAGCCCTTTTTACCAAGCAGTGGTTAACATCTTGGGAAATGTCTGCTTAGAGACTGTGGCTCAGACACAGGGAATGGTATTTGAAGTCTACAATGGAGGAGACAGCTCAAGAGAGAGAGGTGGGTGGGGATAAATCCTTCCAGATTCATGGATTAGCTCAGCTCTGTAAACTAAATTGGCTTTAGCATGGAACTGAGACAGTTTTATAACCTTTTCAAGGATATTAAAAGCAATTTGAAAGACCATCTTTACCCGAAGAATTGTTGATTTTCTAAAGATTATTCACTTCTTATGAGTCCATTCATGCCTTACGTTTGATTGTGTGCATTCAGATATGCATACAAGTACACACACACACACACACACACAGAGAGAGAGAGAGAGAAAGAGAGAGAGAGAGAGAGAGAGAGAGAGAGAGAGAGAGGGGGGGGGTGGGGGGGTCCCTATGGGCTGGTGTTTCCGTAACTGCAGTCTAATTGAAATGTAACTCAGAAAAGCACTCTGGCTCACTACAAAGGTTTCAGACAAAACCACTAAAAAGACTTTAGGCTAAACCTGGATGGTGGGGGCTGGGGGAATCTTATTATGCAACAGTTTCTTGTCTTTGCCAAACATTGATGCTTGGAAGTTGAGAAGAGACAGCCAGCACACCTGTGTCCATTGGCATAGAGTTAAATCAATACAAAACAGTAGGCAAACAGCCAATTACCTGTCACCCAAAGACTCACTTGAAGGGTTTAAAAACAATTTTTATAAGCAGGAATTTAAAGCTTCCATACTTATAAGGAAGACTTCCTCAGATACATAGAGACATTAAGATTGTATGTAGCAAATTAGGGAGTGACTTTCCTAATACTGTCTGTTAGCAAGCTGAGCACAGCCTAGGGAACCCCTGGAGAGAGGTCTGGTGGCTGACCCCTTGCCACCCTCCTCTTGCTTTGTTTGTTTGGTTGGTTGGTTTTGTTTTGTTTTAACCTCACTACCCTGGCTCCACAGTCATGACAATCCTGTGATCACATATCCCATCAGTCTTCCTCTCAGACACTCACTGGAATTCACTCTTGTGCTGGTCATCAGGAAGATATGGGGAAGCTTCTAGCCACACATCAGGTATGCCTTCTGGGGAGAGGTGAGTGGGGCAAGACTCAAGTTACCTGCTCTTATAAACTTATGTGTCAGCAAGGATCTCAACATAATCATAACACGTGCTCTGTAAACATAATTTTATAATCAAAATTTTTCAAAGCAGACAATGAAATAGCTGGAACATGTAGGCAACATCCTATCATTCTCATTGATGACTTGAGCCTACATATCCTGAGATATGCTCAGAAGGCAGTACGGTTTGGATTTTCAGCATTCTCAGAGGCCCATGTTAGAGGCCTGATCTCTAGTCAGTGATGACAGGAGGTGAGCTTTGTGATAGAACTTAGGTCTTTAGGGATATACCTTTGAAGAAGATACTGGGATCTTAGACTCTCTCTCTCTCTCTCTTTCTCTCTCTCTCTCTCTCTCTCTCTCTCTCTCTCTCTCTCTCTCTCTCTCTCCCTCCCTTTCCTCTCCTTCCCTTCTTCCCCCCACCCTGTGTGGTGGTTTAAATATGCTAGAACCTAAGTTTAGCTGGATGGAATCTTGCCCCAAAGTTACCACTCCCTTAGTCTGTTTATCTCCTTAAACAGGATTTAGCTCCATTCCACTTTCTGGTGCCTCTTTATTACTTGAACATTTTATATTTTTCCTTTCTCAGCTTGCTCCTTTTCACTAAAATGCTCTTCATAAGAGTGAACTTTAGTGAGCACACAACAGAATTTATACCAGGCTGTTTTGAGACTTCATTTGTGAAAGCAACTAATCTAAATCCCTTTACCTTAGTCTCAGGCACACTTTACAGACAATGGCAAAAAGTAGCCATGTTCTTCACCAAAATATCACAAAAACAGTCTCTAGACCACATACAACATTCTCCTCCTTTGAAACCTTTTAGGCCAGCAGGCCTACACATTTCAAATCACCCTCAGCACCACCCTTGCCCATGTTCCTACTAAGATGGCCCAGTAAGCTCCTCTTAAAGGATTCCACTGCTTTCCAAATTCAAAGTCCCCAAATCCACATTCTTCTAAAGAAAGAAATGGTCAGGCCTATCACAGCAATACCTCAGTCCCTGGTACCAACTTCTGTCTCAAGGGTTTAATGCTGCGAACAGACACCGTGACCAAGGCAACTTTTAAAGGGACGACATTTAATTGGGGCTGGCTTACAGGTTCAGAGCTTCAGTCCATTTCTGTCAAGGTGGGAGCATGGTAGTGTCCAAGCAGGTATGATGTGTATGTTGCTGAGAGTTCTACATCTTGTTCCAAAGGCAAACAGAGGACTGATATCTGGGCAGGTAAGATGAGGGTCTTAAAGCCCACAACTACAGTGACACACCTCCTCCAACAAGGCCACACCTCCCAACAGTCAATCCCTGGCCCAGCCACCACACACTCCCAATCTTGCTCTCACTCTCTCCTCTTCCTAAGAGCATCATTCCTAACTAAATGATGTCTCCAGCTAGCCATGAACTGAAACCACCAGCCTAATAGGGAACTCCCATGACTATGACAGCATGGGGCATGCGTTCAATTAAAAGTTCTCTCAGTGGCCCCGGTACTACAACAGGAGAATGGTATGTCCACTTGTCCTTCACATACTTTGAGAGCAGTTCTAAGATGTATTTTATTTTCTTTGTGATGTCATAACACAGACAATAAATGCTATTAGGCACTGACAGTTCTCAGCACTTCGTTATTACTTGAATACTTCTCAGCTTCAGTTTGTTTTTGAGACACACAATCACCCTGTGTGACAGGTATGGTTAGAAGTGCTTCCCTAGCATGTGTGCCCAAGGCATACTGACTCCTTGGCTCTAGGCAGCTCACCAGAGGACATCACACTTAGTCCTTATTTCATATCCCAATGGTTCAGCTTTCCGGAGGGGTGGTCTTAGCCCCACTCTTAGCTGCACAAAGGTTGCCACAGATAGGGCAATCTCTGGAGAACAGATTTTCTTCTTACAGTCCCAGAGGCTGACAAGTCCAAGATCAAGGAGCCAGTATCCGATGAGGACCTTTGTGCTACCATCCATGGCACAGCAGAAGAGAACATCAGGAAGGAGGGAAGGAGACCATGGAGGTACACCTGCACCTAATAAACCAACTCTAAGATAGCTGTATTAACCACTTCATGAAGGTACCACCTTTTAGTATGGTTGTATTAAAGATTTAGTTTCAGGGCTGAGAGATGGCTCAGCAGTTATGATCAGTGGCTGGCCTTTCAGAGGACCTGGGTTCAATTCCCAGCATTCACATGGCAGCCCACAACTGTCTGTAACTCCAGTTCCAGGGGATATGTCATCTTCACACAAACATGCAGGCAAGCAAAAACACACATAAAATAAAATAAATCATAAGAAAAAAAATTTAGTTTCTGTGCTGGTTGATCTTCAACTTGACAAGTCAGAATCACCTCAGAGACACATCTTAAAACATTTTCAAGAGGCTTTACTGAGATGAAACGATCCACCCCAAATGTGGTTAACAACATCCTGTGGGTCAGGGTTCCTGACTGAGCAAAAAGGGAAAATGGAGCAAGTGAGCTAAAGACCAACACTCGTTTCTCAAAGCAGGATGTTATTGGCTTGCTTCAAACCATGGTGGGTTGTACCCTCAAACTGTGAGGCAAAATAAACTATTTGTACTGATAGGCTTTACTGTTAGTGGAGCACAACCAAGATCAGCTGAGAAGAGGAAACCTCAGTTGAACAATTGCCCATATTATATGGCCTGTAAGAGCTTATCTTGATTGATGACTTAAGTACGAGGCCACTGCCCACTGTGGGCAGCACTACTCCCCAGGCAGGTGAACCTGTGCTACATAAAAAGAAAAGCTACATAAACATGAGTCAGTAAATATGGTGTATGTAGCCTTTATCTGTGGTTTCTGCTCTAGTTCCTGTTTGAGTTCCTGGCCTAAGTTCTCTTAAAAATGGACTATGACTGGAAGTTATAAAGTGAAATAAACCTTTTCTCTTAAATTCCTTTTGGTCTAGGTGGGTTTGTTTGTTTGTTTGTTTGTTTTTAACAGTGCCAGAGGAGAAAACTAAGAACATCCTTCCCTATTTTAAGAAAATATTTATTTTTATTACTTTGAATTATGTGTAGGTGTCTGCATGAATATGTGCACTGCAGATATTGATGGTTGTGGGTTGCTTTGACATGAATACTGAGAACTGAACTTGAGTCTCCTAGAAAAGCACCATATTTTCCTAACCTCTAGCCATGTCTCCAGCCTAGATTCTTTCCTCTTTAAGTTGTTTTTGCAGATATTTATCGTAGCAACACAAGAATTAACAGTTTCCCCTGTCAACTTTGGAGACCACATTCAAAGCATTCATAGCATTATACTCTAGGATCTAAAGTGCAAGTCCTATTTATGTGTAGTCACTCCACCAACAGTTCTAAAGTCTTAACTCCCTTCAGCATCAACTCAAAAGCCCCAAGGTCAGAGTTTCACCTTAACAAAAACTGATGACTTCAGGATGTGCTATGCACTCAAATAGCTTCTCCATGCTATGAGCCTATAGTATACAAGCCAGACTTGCCCCAAAAACAATGGTGAGATGGACACAGGAAGAACATTTACACTCCCAAAGGAGGAAATACGCAAGAATGTGGACCCTAGGCTCTATCTACAGCCTGACAGAGCAGAAGCCTTGGCTCTTCAAACTCCAGGACGGCCTTTCACTCATGCGCTGCCTCCCTCAGTTTACTGTCAGCTTTCCAGTGGAGTCTTGCTGCTGAGGATCTCCAGGCTGGGGTAGTACACGAGTGGTAAGGCTTTGTAATTTTCACCCTCAGTGCTACTCCTGTGGGTCCATAAGCTCCTTCCACAAGGATCTACATGTCAGGGTCCCTGGGACCAGCATCTGCTTAGGCCCAGACTGTCTAGAGTGCTCCTAGGAATCTGGGTGGGAGCCACCATGAGGCCACGGTTCTAGAACACAGAATCAGAACCAGATGAGTGCTGCCTCAGACCTGAACTCCTACCTCTAAGCAGGAGCTCAAGCTGTACCCTGTGCCCCCCAAACCACATCTGCTGAGCAGAGTTTCTCAACAGCTTAGGCAGAGAATCCCAAGGTCCTATGTGTGTTCTCTGGAACCCTGGCCCTCTGGTCCTACTCTACAAGAACTGTTTCAAACTCTTAGGTCCATCTGGTATCTTTCCTACTGTCAAGTAGCACCTGGCCCCCTCTCTTGTGGACAGATGAGGACATGTTCCATTAAAAGATATCCTGCTGTACTCATCACTGTCAAGGACACTGCACTTGACCAACCTCTAAAATGAGAGTCATCTGCACTCAGATCTAAGTTGAGTTTCCATCTGAGAACCAAAACCTGTTTCATCTCATAATGAAGATTTTGACTTCACCTCCCTTTTGACCTTTCATTTGAAAACACTCATATGCAGATTGGGGGTGAAGTTCAGCATCTTTACTTATGCTCCTTTCCCCATTACACATTCTTGCATGTGCTTCTGTGCTATTTTCCTGAAGACTTCAGGTAGGTTCAACCCTCTCTCCTACATGCAGCATCCTCCATGGCAGGCAACAGGGCCAAGTAGCTGAGATGGGGATTGGGGTAGACTTGAGGTTGTCCTGAGAGATCTACCACCTCCAGTCCTCTTAGTTAACATTAAGAAAGAAGACTCTGACATGAGCCAGAGATGCTGAGGCAGAGGTTACCTTTGCTGAGGGACACCCTTACACCCATCTGATCCCCTGTCCTCAGCTTGCAGTCCACACTTTGCACTTCATCCAAAACTGAGTTTCTCATAGCCCCAGCTATGAGAGATGGTGACTTAAGAATGGTTATCATTGCTTAGTTCATGACAAAGGCTAAGTGAGCTGAGCCATGCTCAGGAGTTTGTATTGCTGTCTTGCCTTGATCTAGGAGCCCCAGTGGTGTCATCTCTTGCAGCTGAATGGTGTTTATTTAACAGAACAGTCCTTGGGATCCATTAATATAAATGGCTGCCTATACTCGAAGGCTGTGCATTGCACAGACAGACTTCTGAGGAAGCAATAGTTCCACCATGGGTATTTTATCACTGTGACTGTCTGCTTGCTGCTATCTCTGGCAATAAACAGCTATAGGAATAACAGAAGTTTCTAACAAATACACATAACACGTCTCTGGACAGGTTTGGTCTGTGTCCTCAGTTTCTAAAAAGAAGAATGTCAGTAAAGCCGATGAATCTTCCTATTCCACTCAGAAGTGCAAATAACCAACATAACATTTACTCAACAGGCTTTTTCAGGGTCCCTTCTAAGACCAGGAAACCCCTGATCCCTTTCATGCCATCAGACTTTCCCAAACTCTGATCTGTAAAGTAGAAGATGAAGGCCAGGGGAGTGAGTACAGAACACTGAGTCTAAGCTCAGGGTATGACCAAGAGTGGGATGTCTTGCACTGTACCTAGCAAGTGTGTAGCAAAAGTCAGACACCTTTGATCATTAAGCTGGGATATTACCTACCAGAGTTTATGCTTCAGAACTGACAATAGAACTATTGAATAAAGACCAAAACCCTTCATGATGTTTATAATTTTGTGTTGAGTTATATTCATCGCTATCTTTGGCTAAATGTGAACTAATCACAGGCAATGGATTCAGATGTGCCTGCTTCTTAAGAAGACTGGCAAAGGTCTGAACTGAGGGCAAGTTGTCAGCAGAGCTAAGCATGTGTTGCTGGGACATGAGTTCAGGAAAAACAGAAAGAAGGCTCCATAAAACCTTGGGGCACTTCAGGGATGATGCTCTTGTGCCTAGGTTATCTTTCAGTCATTGCTACCAACTAGCAATTTCCAAGTACAGGGCCACAGGGAATCAAAACATAAGTCAGCTCCTCCTCAGTAACTCAAGAGGGACACTATGGTAAAGCTCAAGATTACGTGACCATTACCACACGCGTGAGTGAGCTGGAGGTATTGCTGTCTAGACCGTATCTCACACATGACCACTAGAAATTGACCGGGATGAAATCAAGGCACTACAGCAATTCCTCACTCTAGGAAAGTTGGCAGACCTTGTTGGCAAACCCAGACTATATCTTAATCATTGGAAACTGCCCACTAGGGGCGTCTATAGCGGTGGGAGGTTAGTCTCCACAAGAGCTGCTGGCTGCCCAGCTTCTTACCAGCCAAGCTGTACTCTAGATGGTCCCTAGCTCCTCCCCTTAGTCAAGATGGTACTTAGGTTGTGTTCTCAAGAGCTCCAGGTCCAGGAGGTGCCTATGGGCCCTGTGGACTGGAGAGGAAGTAACAGGGCAGGGCCCCAGGCCTTACTCCCATTCCACATAGCTGGTTGGACACTTTTTTTTTTTCTTCTACATTTTAGCTGAGGCTTTATGATTGAATTTCAAAACAGGATTCCATTGTTCCCAAAATGCAAACTGACTTGTGTTCCCTGTGCTATTATTGGGATACTGGATAACTTCATTTTACTGAGCTACCTGGATATTGTCTGTCTTTACCTTGCCCCATCCGACAGCATGGTGAACATGGCTGACCAATTCCACCCTGTGGGGTTCAGTTCTTCACCTGAACCCCAGACTGGAAGTGCTGTCTACTTGCTAATAGATCTGCCACTGAGTCACCAGCTAGGTCCTCCTTATACCAAACATGTGTCTTCTCCCAGTTACAGCCACTTGTCACCCTTATATCACTGCTTTAACTGGATGCTGTTGTTGCTAAGCCGGCACTTCCCTACCCAGCTCACTGTGACAACATGACCCTCCATCTCACTGTACTGTGTAGGACACCGTGACTCCCCCCATCTCACAATGACACCACATATGACACCTGACACCATGAGCCCCCATCTCACCATGACACCGTGTATAATACCGTGACAACATCTTTTCACAGAGGCTGTGATGTGTATATGAATGTATCCATGTGCACTTTTACATAATGCCCACATCCTCCAGCCAGGTGAGGCCTGGAGACCATAGCTCTCCATCATCTCAGTCTCTGCTGGTGGATAAACCATGACCTACTAATGTGCCATTCTCTCTGGTTCCAACAAAGCAGTTCATACAAAACTAAGAGGACAGAGGCTCTGAACAGGTAGGTCATTCCAAGGAATGCATCTGAATCTTACTGCTGTTCTAGAAGCAAAAAGCAACTCTGCATGGTTCTGACCCTTAATTGTATAGACATCACAGGAGACTGCATAGCTAAAAGTCACTTTCAGCAGGGTGAGTCCTGTTTAATTAACTTTGAAAATGCTGTGATAGTTTCCTTTTGCCTCTTTAACAAAAATCTGCCTTGTTAAGACTAAATAATTTTGCAGTTCACATTAGATTGTACTTTCAAGTCCCATGCTATACCCCATATGTAATAGCATTTATTGATTGCAAAAAAAATGGCATTATCAGGATGACGGAAGAGAATGAAGAAGCCCAACACACAGTGACAACAGTCTCCATCCAGAGATGCCATCATACTATGTTCACTTAGATAGATGCACACATAGAAGTACACATGAATAGAAGAACACATAGTTATATGTACACAAAGATATGTACACATAGAGAGAAGTATACACAGATAGAAGTACACATGAATAGATGTACACATGGATAGAAGTACACATAGATAGATGATTTGATTGCCTTAGTCAGACCTTCAAGATCCAGTGACAGAGAAGACTTTGTAAGCATTAATTATGGCCCATGTGTGAGTCAAACATATTAATTAACTTCACTTTGAGTTCAAAGAGAAAAAATGTAAAGAGTACAAAAATGCATTTTGTACACGTTATTTGAATGTCTTCTTCATTCATTATAAGAGGCCACTCCGTGTGGTAGCTCATCATGGGCTCTTCTAGGTCTTCAGCTTACCAAATCACACACAAAACTCAGACCAGTCAAGCTCTTTAACCACATTCAGCCATTCCTCAGCGTCTGTCTACTATGTATCTTGGCTGTATCTCGGGAGGAGCCTAGCTATCTACTCTCCTCACTAACACCCCAGTCTATATGACACCTCCTACACTCCCTCAAACCATGGCTTAAAGCTCCACCTTCAACATCTCAAGATTTTATTCTGCTCTTAAAGAAAGTGATTCTCCAGCCTGTGAACCACCTTTGGACAGACAGTTGTCTCTCTACAAAGAGGTGTTCAGGGTAAAATGAAAAAATCATAACTGGTCATAGCTAATAAGTTTTCTTTAAGCTATTGTTTTTATTATAAAATAATGTCTTCCTATTATTTTGGTTTAAAACTTTGTCTTTCATGGAATTGTCATAAGTGAAAATAAACATTATTTTAATTAATCTTTTAACTTATAAATTTTAAAGTTTGATATTTGAATCCAGTTTGCATTTTTCCTCTAATTTTTAATTGTCTGTCAAGTCCTTGAATCTGAGAGCCATTGGCTGTCAGTGACATTGATGGAAGTGATGGTTTCACATAGATAGCCCAGTGCATTAAGTTGCATATGTTAGCCTTGCACAGTTCTTACATGCTAATCATGTAAAATTTGTCTAAACATACAAATACACACATAAAATGTTTCTAGTGTTTTACAACTTTGAACTCTAGCTTTTTTACTCACCTTGCATTTGTCTGGCCATGGCACCTACACTGGAAGCTTACAACCCAGTGAGGCTAAAGACAAATAAAAACTAACCTTCTTGCAGTGCCACAACACCATGGTATGTGTGGTGATTTGAATATGCTTGGCCCAGTGAGTGGTATTATTAGGAGATGTGGATTTGGTGGAGTAGTTGTGGCCTTGTTAGAGAAAGTGTGTTATTTTGAGTATGGGCTTTAAGACCCTTGTCCTAGCTGCTTGGAAGCCACTTTCTCCTCTTTGCCTTCAGAACAAGATGTTGAACTCTCAGTTTCTCCTGTGACATGCCTGCCTGAACACTGCCATGCTCTGGCCTTGCCGATAATGTATGGAACCTCTGATTCTGTAAGCCAGCCACAATCAAATGTTGCCCTTATAAGAGTTGCCTTGGTCATGGTGTCTGTTTACAGCAGTAAAATGCTAACTAATACAGTACAGAAATCTGAATGCTGGTCCTCAGTTGTCATATCTACCTAGGACAGGAAGAAGGCTTACTGATGGAAGACCCAAAAGCTGGGCATATTAGCCAGGGATGGTGAGGGAGAAGGGACAGAGAATGGGAGATCTCAAAGATTTGGAAAAGTCCCAAACAAACATTTATATGATTAGAATAGGAAAAGTTAAATTGGCAGACTTCAGACTGATGCATTAATTTGGAAATATGGTACCTATGGGATATTCCAATATCTGTCAGAAGACAGGGGATTGAGCCTTAAAAAGGGAGACCAGGTTAGAGACAGAGAGCGATCACAGTACCAGTGTATAAAAGTGGAAGCACACACTGCCTGGAGGCCTGTGCATAGACAAGGTCAAAGGGCAGAGTAGAGACAAAGGAAACACAGAGCTAGGGGGACAGCATCACCTCCAGGATACAGATGCAGCAGGGAGGAGGGGAGGCAAAGAAGCTAGATGCCTCAGGAGAAGCTGCCAGATGAAATAAGCACTAAAAATATCAGATACTGGGTGCGTGGGACAGGGGTTTCGGTACCAAAGCTGGTGACCACAGACTGAGGCAGGCATAAAGGTTTGGAATATTTAGTAACTGTGCAATAAGAAACATGATGTGGTATATGTAGCAGATGTGCAGTTTGGTCTTCATGAGGGTCCCCAGCAACTGCAGCAGGATGGGCTGTCCATAACTCTGTTGTCTGCTAGTGGCTCCTGTTCCCCTTGCTGGGCTGCCTTGCCTGGCCTCAAGTGGGAGAAGATGTGCCTATTTTTGCAGTGACTTGATGTACCAGGGTGGGTTCGTACCTAGGGGAGGGGTGAGGTGAGGGGCAGTGTAAGGAAAGGCTGAGAGGAGAGAGGGCTGCAATTAGGATGTAACGTGAATGAATGAATGAATAAATGAATGAGTGAATAGATAGATAAATGGAAAAAAGAAACATGGTATGAATGGGGGGATGGAGTTTCCAGTAACTTTTGAGTTTGAATTATTTCTTTTTTATTTCCTCTTTTGTTATTAAGAAAATGCTACACAATATATTTTCATCATGATTTTTTTCTCTCCCCAGCTGCTCCCAGACCCCCTCTACCTCCTCAACACAACTTCAGATTCTTTCTCTCTCAAAAGACAAAAAGCAAAATAAAAAAATAAAAAACCCAAACAAACAAAAAATAAGACAAAAAACATCCCAACAAAAAGCTCATTAAAAAAAATGTTTATTCTGCATTGGGCAGCTAATCCTCGGCATGAGACATGCCCTGAATACTCCATTGGAAACAACTGGTCTTCTCTTTACTCGTGGGTACAGCTTCTTCATCAGGGCTGGGGCTCTATGTTCACTTCCCATTCTCAGTGCTGGGACCCCTTCCAGTTTGAACCTGTGTGGGCCCTGTGCTGCCACTGACTCTGTGGGTTCATAATTTGCATCAGCCCTGCTGTGTCTAGAAAACAGTTTCCTTGGAGTCACCTAGCACTCTGGCTCCTCCAATCTTTCTGTTTCCTCTTCTGCATAGATTCCTGAGCATTAAAGAAAATACTCTGTTGAAGATATCTTATTTACAGCTGAGTGCTCCAAAGTTTCTTACTCTATACACTGTCCAGTTGTAAGTCTCCGTGTTAACTCCAATCTACTGCAGGAACAAGCCTCTCCGAGGAGGGCAGAACAAGCCTCTCTGAGGAGGGCAGAACACTGATCTGAGTCCTAGTCCAGTATCTGAACTCTTCCTTTTAAACACAGGAAGTGTATACGTATTCCTCCTGTGTGTATATCTGCACACCACTTGCATGCCCAGTGCCTGACAAGGCCAGAGAGTACATCAGATCCCTGAACAGGAGTTACAGATGGTTGTGAGTTGTCATGTGGGTGCTGGAAACCAAACCCAGGAACTCTGTAAGAGTAGCAAGTTCTCTTAACCACTGACCCATTTCTCCAACCCAAGCATCCTTGGTGGAACCCAGGGGACAGATGAGTGACTCTGGTAAGTCCCAAGAGAGTGCCTAGAGCATACAGTCATGGAGAGCTGAGGTCATCTGATAAAAGCATGTAAGGTGGGTATATGAGAAGTTCAGACACATGTGGAGGGTAGGACCTCATCATCTTGGGAAGAGAAAGCATAATGATAAGAGTCCTGAGAAACATGAGTATAGCATCAACTTTGCAAGGTTCTGATACAATTTCCCTTCTCCTTTAGATCATGTCTTGTGACTAAACACTTAGCTATCTGTCTGTCCTCAAATACCTGCATATTGCCTAAGGTTTATCCTTAGTCAAGATGAATGGTGACACGTGAGCTTGTTTCCCAGGAGCTCAAACACAATCTAGACAGCTTCACACCATCTTTCCCTTCCCAAATAAATCACAACCCTCCAACCCAAGAACTCAGCTCTCCCCTCATGCATGCAGGGATGCGAAGCTACCATGTAGGGCAGCAATATGTTCACAGGTGCTCTAGGCCAAGGAATCTGGACATGAAAATAGATGGCACATTAATTAAATCCTCAATGATGCTCTGAGCCATTGCTGAGCACAGAGCCAGACTGGCAGACCTTGGAGCCTGGCCAGAGCCATATGGGATAGCTCTGTGTGTGTAACCTTCCAGGCACCACTTGCTCCTTATGTCTGAGGAAACATGAAGGTTTAAGATCCTGCCTGAGAATGTGGACCTAGAGTCTTCATATTCCTGGACTGATACCAGAACACCATGCTCCAGACACACCCTTCTCTCCATGGCAGTGCTCAACTGTCTAAGCTGACTAGTAGGCAACCCATGGAGATGCTGTATTAGTTACTTCTCTGTTGTTGTGATAAAACACCATAACAAAAAGCAAGTTATGGACTTGTTTATCTGGGCTATGGTTGCCAAGGGGAAAGAGTTAATCATGGTGAGGCACCTCAAGGTGCAGGCCGGGCAGCAGGAGCAGGAATCTGAGAACTCATATATTTAACCACAAGAATGAAGAAGAAAGAAAAGAAAGATGATAGATAGATAGATAGATAGATAGATAGATAGATAGATAGATAGATAGATAGATAGATAGATAGATAAAGTGGGATCAGGCTATAAAACTCTCATACAGTAACATACACCCTCCAACAAAACCACGTTTCTAAACCTCTCCAAAGACTGCAGTCAACTAGAAATCAGGTGTTCAAATATCCAATCCTGTGGCAGGAGTTTCTCATTCAAACCACACAATTGCGTTTGGAGAGGAGCTGGGAGTGCTTGTCCTGCAGTGACACCTGTCTTCTGATAGAGTAACTCTGGAAAGTTCACCTGAATTGTGCCAGGCTAATGGGTGGGCCATAATGAGATAGAGACCTCTCCCCGTCACTCCCACATAGTCTGCCACACTTAGCTTTGAAAAAATGAGACCAAACCTATGGTCTGTATATGCTATGAAAGCAGATCTGCCAGAGATGGTAGTCAGTGTCCTCACAATTATTAAATTGGAAAATATACATAAGCACACGTGTTGAATTATGATATTCATTTATAGAGCAAGATAATCTAAACCTTAAGGAGACAGTCACTTTCTTCATGGCACCTACCATCCTAGGAGGAAAATGACAGAGGATCTATGTCCTTGAAAATATCACAGAGTTTGTCCTATTGCTTAAAAAGGAAGGAAAGGTCTCATTGTGGGGGTGCTGGTCATATCCATGAAGTTGATGCATTTTAACTGGGCTATAATAGTCAGGTACCACTCACTAATAGTGTGAGTTCAAGGGTGAGATGGACAAGGTTGAACAGAGCCTTTTTGTAAGAAGGAATAACAAAGGAGGAGGCTAGTGACTGATGCAAAGACCATGAATATAAGGAACTGGAGTAAGGTGAAGGCAGACTCAGGTACATATAGAGTCCAGACCCACTGCCTGAATGCCTTTCTGTTTTAACAGTACATGATTAACTGGTTTAGCAGCCATTCACAGCTCAACACAAACTTAACCTACAAGACATGAGGAAAATAACATTTCAGAGAAAACCCAGATGAACGACTAAAGATGATCCTAGTGGCACACAATGAAGGTGGAGGAAGGAGGACCCGGAGGCCAGCCTCAACTACAAAGAGAGTTCAGGGTAGCCTGGGCTATGAGGCCTCATGTCAGACAAAAATCAAATTGAACAAGTAGGTAGTCTATTCTGAGAAGGACAGGCATTAGAGGTTAATAAAGAGCATGGAGCACACTGCTCCAAGTATAGTGTTCACCTGCATAACAAGCACCTTCAAAACCTAGTCATCCTAGGCTGCAGAGATGTACAGTGGTCGGGAGCACTTCTTGCTCTCACAGGAGACCTGAGTTCAATTCCTAGCACCCACATGGTGGTTCACAACAGTTGATCACTTCAGTTCCAGAGGATCCAGTATTCTCTTCTGATTTCTGTGGGCACCAGGTGTAAATGTTGTACATATACACATACACAGACAACACACACACATAATTAAATAAATGCATCTAATTAAAACTATGTAATTAGGAAAAAGTCATCTTCATCACCGTCTTTCAAAGATGACAGGAAGAGGTTTGGTGAAGACTGCTGTGATTTTCATGTATCCCCAAAATCCACATGCTGGAAACTGGATCCTCAAAGCAGCAGTTCAGACAGGTAGGCCATGCAAGGAGGCCATCATAGATGGCTAGGGCCCTATTGCTGGAGGGGTTATTATGAAGTAGCTTTTGATGAGCTTCTCTCATCCTCTCATGCTTTCATTACAGGAGAGCCTAGGGAGAAGGCCTGGCCAGATGCAGACCCTCACTGAGCCAGAGATATGACAAGCAGCATTTGTCACCCAGGGCTCTGGAGATGTGTCGCCATGGTATTATGTCAGGGACATCTGGGAATTATCATTCCATGAGTGTACCACATAGCCACCATTCTATACTGGGTGGTGACCCCCAATCATCAAGTCCTCAGAGCAGCTTAGAACATGGATATCACTACCCTTCCTCATAGACAAGGAGGTCAGGGATCAAGGGATGCCCTGTTTATTCCAGCACACAAAACTAGAAAGTAATGAAGACTACTACTGCCTTATGAAACAAAAGTTTGTCTTTGAAATAAAGGAAAATTCTGAAACTTAATTATTTTAGCTCTGCCCTTTCTCCATCAGATTTTGTTGGGTTTTCCTAGGTCAGCAAAACTCTTTATGGTTTAGGCACAATGCATGTATTGCCCAGACCTGGTTGTTGTCTTCAAGAAAAATCCAAGTTGGCATCCCGTAAGATGCTGTCTGCCCAGTTTGTCTTGTTCTTCTGGGAAGGTTTTGCTGGCAAGACCCAGAAAGAGGATGAAGTCATGTCCCTGTTCCCACAAACCCCACAGTCAGCCTTCAGCACCTTGGTTCTCACAGGTAGAAATTGTGGAGATAAGACCAGAAAGTTCTTCCATTAAGATTGCTGTAAACTCCAGTACATCTGGTTGTGAGAGTTCCTTATCCCTTACTCTTCTTTCCCTACATGAGCCCAGGCCTCTAATTCACCCTGCCAGGGAAAGGCATGAGCATGCTGGGAAGGAACCCACTGAGAGCTCATCTCTGGCCCAGATGTATAGCCATTTTCTCAAAAAGGACACATTCCTTCTTCTAGGAACCAGAGCAGCTCAGACAACTAACAAGGCTCAGGAAATACAGAAATTTACAAGACTCACAAGACCCCTCACCCCAAGAGTATCGAAGAAGTGGTAGTTGCTGGGAAGAAGACCAGGGCAGACCTGCAGGTCTCTAGAAAACTCTAGAAATGCTGTTTTCCTGACTGGTCATCCAGGCTGAGGTGGGTTTTGAGTCACACATGCCCCAGTAAGTAACCCCAATAAACTTGATAGTTCACCAACTAAACAGATGAGATTATTTCTGTGCTCTACTATCATTTCTGTCTCTGTGGTTAACAGACTTTTGCTCTAGGAAAAAGCAAACAGCACAAGGTAAGAATGCACCTCACTCTGTTCCCTGGCTGTACACAGCTCCAGCCTGGCCCCTAGAGTTGCAACGTGGTCCTAGAAGCTTCTCCTTTAATATGGGCCTTGAGGCACCAATGCTGAAGGTCTCCCAGCCTTATTTCCCCTACACTATGCCAAAGCTAAAATCATGTTTTCTGCCTTAAGCTAAAAATAGTTGGTGAGGCTTAAAGTGGTTCTGCCCCAGTTTATTTAAGGCGTAATCTCAAATATCCCTTTGTCCTAATTATGAGATGTCTCCGAAGGCAGAGCTCAGGGAGACTCTGACAGCAGCGCGACATTTTATTTTTGATTTTAATTCAACTCTCAGATATTTACAAGTCCCTACTGAGCGCCCTCCACTGGCCAAGTGCCTTCGATTTCACTGGATGGTGAAAATTAAAGGGGAATGGATGAAGGAAGGACAAAACTAACGAATAGAAAGGTCGCTTACCAAAAAATTAAAGACAGTTGCTATGTTGATAGACTGGCAATTACTCAACACTGGTCACCATTGCCCTGACCCTGAACTAGGCACTTGTGGGGCTCCTATCCTGCCATGTCTGAGTGGTGATCCTAGGCCTGGTACTGTTCTTCACAAGCCTGCTGTAACACTTGACTTTCTTACCACAAAGTCAGGATCATGGAAATCTATTTTTAAAGTTATGAATAAATAAACACTTAAAAAAAGGCTTAGGAAGACAATTTGTTTCAAGGTGCTGGACTGAGCTACAAATTGAGCCAGATATGAGCCTTGGGCATCTGAGTAAGATGCCTACACTAAGCCAGTCTGTGTGATTTTAACAAAATGCCTGAAGACGGCTATGAAGAAAGGGGTTCATCAACTCAAGTTCTGACCCAAGGTGGAAGGGCCACTTCTGGTGGTGACCTTATTGGCAGAGGCCCAGCTATGGTGAATATCACATAGCAAGAGTCATGAGCTATGTAGTCCTCTTCCCAGAAAGCTGCCAGCATTTAATAGGAAACACTCCCCATGACCTTACCTAAGTGCTCTTGCAGGCCCCACCACTCTACCTGACAGTAAAATTAAGTTCCCTTAATACCTCATGATGGAAATTAAATTCAACATAGAACCTTTAGAGAAACACTTGGCCCATACAGGAGGACTAAAATCATCCTCCAAAAACAGTGTGGAACGGAGGAATGCCTACCTGGAGCACCAGAGGTAGGCTCCCCAGAGTCCCACACTGTTTCTGCCTGCAACCCTGGAGACTCTGGGTCCAGTTCTGTAGTGGATACTTATTTGCTAGTGTGTGTGTGTGTGTGTGTGTGTGTGTGTGTGTGTGTGTGTGTGTGTGTGTGTGTGTGTGTGTGTGTGTGTGTGTGTGTGTGTGTGTGTGTGTGTGTGTGTGTGTGTGTGTGTGTGTGTGTGTGTGTGTGTGTGTGCATATAGAGGTCAACCTCAGGAGCTGTCTGCAGGTGTTATCCATCTTGTATTTTTGACACATAGTCTCCTCCTGACCCTGAACCTTTCTGAGTAGGCCATGCTGGTTGGCCAGAGCCCCCAGAGATCCTCTTGTCTTTGTCTCCTCAGCCCTGGGATAATCAGCATCTGCCCTGTTCCCAGTGTGCCCATGTGCCTGCTCCAAATGAATCCACATCTTCTTGCTGTCTTGGCAAGCACTTTACCAAATGAAATATCTCTCCAGCCCCAGAACCATCTCTTTCTGAGAGACTGAAATAGTAAAACATTAAAAAACTAAAACAAAAATTTCTCCCTTCCAGGTCCACTCCAAACTAACATGACAAAGTCAAACATTGAGAAGTAGATGCTTTAGGCCATGGCCAAGCAGCAGATAAGTGTGAAGTCACTGGCTGCACTAGGCAGGGGCTGAGGTAGGCTTGCGGGCCATTAAGTTTTACACTTGACCTTAGCCAAAAGAACAAGAAGTGGTGCCGTTAAATTTTCTAACAGGATGTTTCATAAGATCCTCAGAGTGCTCTGTGTGGAGGAGCCTTAATCAAGTGGCATGCTGGCCAGCAAGAATTCATCACTTCTATAAATCACAAAACACAAACAAGAACATTACTTAGGTGAGAAGCACTTCACTTACAGTTATTTTCCTTCATCTTATTAGATTTAAAGCTGCGTTTGGGAATCAGGAGTTGAAAATGAATCTGTTGTTCTAAGGCCAAGTGGACTGTGGTCAGTAGTAGGTCCATGTCTGTGTCATTATGGGGCTGAGTTTCCCAGGTGACAGAGAGAGAGAGAGAGAGAGAGAGAGAGAGAGAGAGAGAGAGAGAGAGAGAGAGAGAGACAGGGACAGAGAGAGAGAGAGAGACAGAAAGAGACAGAGAGCCCGGTCCCACTGTAACAATGTGCTCTGTCATGGGTGGCGGGACATTTCCACCTCTGTCTCAGAAAGATTCACTGACATTAACTCAGCAAATGCAGCGCATCTGAGATATATAAATGCAGATACTGCACTGAAAGTTTGAAAATAGAACACTTTAAAATATGCATGATGACTTCTAGAAGTTCATAGAAATTTCTGATATAACTTTAAAAATAAAGTACTACAGTTCTCAAAACAAAGCACCTTAATCTACAAGCTGGAACTACAGATGAGAGCCAGAAGGCTGGGCTAGAAGGAAACACAGGTAAGAAAATAAAGTTCTTAGGGATGTGAAGTGTGTTTTGGCAGAATCTGTAGCAAGGTCTGCGGCCTCTTGAATGAGTGGCAGGGCAAGCTTGTAGGATGCCTTCAGACAACTCGGGAAGATCACAGTTCTGTCCTGTGCCTGCTGGCATCAGCACTGGGCTTAGAAACTGTGCAAAAAAAGTGCAACATTTTGTCAACTGGCTTGTAAATGTCTGTTCATAACTTGTATGAAGAACAGTGTTGACCAGGCAATACTGGTCATTTTGGTAGGAAAAAAAAAAGATTCTTTAAAAGAGTTCCAGAAAGTTCTTTAGTGCCATATGCAGCCAGTGGCCTTTCTGGAGTTCAGTAGAGCAATAACTTCCTAAGGAAAGCTGGAGGGGTGGAAAAGCACCCAGGTTTCAGCAGTAGGTGGCTGTGCACAGGTCCTGCACATCTGGTGGAATCTTCTGTTGTGCTGTGTGTGTGTGTGTGTGTGTGTGTGTGTGTGTAAGTGCGTGCGCATGCGCACGCATGCATTCATGCTTGTGGAGGCCAGAGGTCAGCAAGAGCTCTCTTCTACCAATTGCTCTATATTTTCCTTTTTGAGCCAGGCTCTCTCATTGAGCCTGAGCTTACTGTCTGTCTGGTGGCCACAGGGATCCTTCTGTCCCCACCTCCCCAACACTGGTTACAGGTGCATTGCCTATTCTGCTGTGCCTAGCTTTTGGCTTACTGCCGTTGCTTTTGATGCCTTTAGCATAAGGTCTGGGAGACTGAACTCGGGTCCTTACCTGGCAAGCACTTAGGAGCTGAACCATCTTTCCAGCCCCATAAGTTACAGAGAGACTTTTTATGACTTTGTTGGCACATAGCAAGCAATGCAGCCAGTAGCATTTTTATAAAAGCAAAGACTCTCAGGTAAACACTTATACTGACTGTCCTGGTGGGAACAGGAGCCTGCGTGAGGATTTCTGTCCCCAAGGGATGGACCCAGTGGTAGTGGTGGCTCCCGCTTCCCCTGTACCTTCACAGTCATCACTGGCTTTTCCCATCTGACTGTACAGATTGCTAGCCCAAAGCCACCCTAGGCCTACCCCAGTGAATATATAGGCATGTGGCCTACTCTTCCCTGACTGGCCATTCACCCATGAGGTCACAGGCTGGTTTGAGAGGAAGAGAAGTGACCATGCTAGGTCCTCAGCACAAAGTCTCCACATAGATGGATGAGTAAGGATAATGATGGACAAGGAGAAGACTTAGTAGCACAACACAGAAACTCCAAATGCCCCCCAGCCATGCTGAGGGGAAGCCACCCCTTCCACTTATGCATATTCTTCTTGGGAAAGAAAAGGTAGTGGGAGAGAGAGGGATCAGAGGCAAGTACATACAAAGCCAACACTTTGGTGATAGAAATGTCTGTCGAAGAACTCTAGGGTCACTTGACTGCGTTGTTAGCTGTGACAGTTCATTATGAACAAAGTTAGGTACCCTCTGACAGAATCTCTTGGTGAAGTACCCCCTCACTCTCTACTCAAGGAAGAAAGAGGGAGAAAGAGGACAGGGAAATAGGAAGGAGGGAAGGGAGGAAGGAAGGAGGGAGGGAATTAGGAGGGAGGGGGAAAGAGGGAAGGAAGAAAAGGAGGGAGGGAAGGGGCGGAGTGATATAAAGTAGGAAGAGGAATGAGATAGAGGAAGGAAAGAGGGGATGAAGAAGAGGAAGTAGGAAGAGAAAAGGCAAAAGCAGAAGGAAGGAGCCATCTACCCACAGAAGGAAGGTAGGAGGTATCTTCAACAACTGGTGCCTCTTCCTACCTAAATGCTTCACTTTTGCATCCCTGTGAGACTCTAGTGCCCACCCATTCCACGAAGAGTTAGTGATGCCACTTACAAGTGTGTCCAGTTCTCCGTTCCAACAGCTAGTCTAGCTTCTGGCTTGGCCAATGCATCCAGAGAACAGACTGGCTGGGCAGAGTTCATCTCAGACACTGTGTGCACTGTGGTCCCATAGGCCATGTGTCAGTGCTCCACAGACACCTCAGCATCATGCCCAGATCCAGTCCACTTGCCGTTCCTAGGCTCGTATTTGTGTGTACCCCTCACTGTCCCCAACACCACTGCCATCCTAACAGCTCCCTTTAGGATGGAACAGCTGTGGCACCCCAGCCATTTTGCAGCGACTTCAAAGCATCTGAGACCATAACCATGCCTCCTTACAATAGCTCTCCAAAATCCCCGAATCAATCCCCAGTTCCTTCCCAGCTCCTTGACAAGCCTCTCTGACTTCTGCCCAGCACTGTGACCCAGCCATCCTGCCATCCTCCTGTCCAGTGTGCTCACACCCAGACTTGCACACTACCCACAATACTCTTTACATCTTCACTTTATCTTTCTCCCAGAAAAGTTATACGATGAGGCCCCTCTGAGGTCTGGAGGTGCCCTGCTCACCCTCCTCCAGAACCTGAGGTGTGATGTCTCTTGTCTCTTGAGGTGGCTTGCCTCTTGTTTCTCTCACTGACAAGGACAAGCTCCTGACTTTTGTGTTCTCTAGTCCTATTGTGGCTCCACCATCTGCCACATAAATGGATAAGAAACAAGCCATATACATATGTGTTCTTCAGCACACATAGAACCAGGAGATGAGTCCTTCAGAAGTCTGAACACTTCCCAACCCATGCTAGGAAGGCAGAATCGGCACCTCCCACAGGCAACATTGGCCAGAACACACTCCAAACAGCAGGACCCCTGAACAGTACATCTAGGTGCACCGTAGTAAACTGTTGTACCCCTGATGGTTTGAACAGAAGCTATGTCCTACCAACCTCACCAGGGATAACAGAGTAGCAGCTAGAGACCCAAATACCAATTCCCTGCTCAGCCTTGTGGTCACAAGGCTCAAATCCTACCACAAGCAAGGGACCAAAGGTGGAAACTAAAAAACCAGCTCCAACACACTAGCGTGAGGACTGGATGACAGTGGAAAACCCCGCCTCCAAGAGAGGGTGGATATTTTTTGGGGTAGGAGTAGATGGGCTGTTCTCTGTAGATGATTAGGTACCAGATTCAGATAAGCAGCTAGAGCTCATGTGTTCCACAAAGGGATCTTGGATGCTGGGTCTCATAGCAGCTCCTAGTGCCTTACACCCTGCTGATTGACAAATCACATCTGGATGACACACAGTCTGGTTCCAATGAGTATGACTGACCTCTCTTTACTTGTTACCTCTTAGGATATAAGAAATGGAACTAGAGACATCAAGAATATACCATGCCCCTTAGGAAACATTTGGCTTCCAGACCACGTGGCATTCACCATAGTGCAGCAAGAAGCTATTTAGCAGAACCAACACCATAGCAGCCTCCACTGGCTTCCCTGCTCTGGCCCCACCTCCTCCAGTGCATTAAGACATTTCAGAGTTTGCTTGCAAGTTCCAACCTTAAAACCCTGATTATTTATTTATGCCCTTTTTGTCCAAGAAGTTAAATCCCCAAAGCATCTCAATTTAGATCAAAAGCAATTTACCAAACTTCATCTGGCACACCTGTGCCTTATGACTTGTTAATTACCTTCTTAGCATTTCTAGAGCTGTGAGACAGAGATTCAGCCCCATTGGCTGCAGGGAGAAACCTCTGATACTAGCCTCCTGTGCCAGAGTGTTCCAGAATGCCTGAGGTGTTCACAGGTAAAGCTGCTCCACGTGTACTACTAAGGCACTTGCATTTCTCCAAATTGCCCTTATTTTCCAGAGTGAGTAACCTGGCACTGAGTAAACAAGCACATAAATGTAGGTGAAGTTGCTGACATGTTTCCTGGCTACCTGGTGAAATTATATAATGGTGCTAATATATCTTATCAACAGTGTTGATAAGTGCATCAGATCCCATGCATGGATCAGCAAGCCCAACACCCACTTACTCCCAGCAACTTGGGTTGACAATTTGGCATTAGGATATTAGGAATAACAATAATTATTTGCTTTTACAATTGCTTCAATTGAAAGATCATTAACACACACACACTTGAAAAGATGACCTCGTTTCTGAGATGCTCTCTCTGAGTGTCTGTTTTTCCTCCTGCTACTAAGTTAGCAAAGGGTGGTTTTGATCACTGAGCAGGAGGGAAAACATGAAGTTGGTTACAACAGCGTGGTGCTCTGCCCTTTTCATTTTCTGGTTTTCTAAAAAAAAAAGAGGCACAACCTTCCTTAAGCTGATAGGAGGTTATAGTTAAGACTACCTTAGGTTGCTGGACTCCTTGGGTCATGTGATCACAAGGTTTGGATGATAATTTGCTAACTATGTTTGAAGTTCAACTTAAGGTAAGTGAAATATACTCTGTACTTTGAAAACACCTAGAACATTAAGGTTATAGGATTTGTTGGCTCATGGACACGAATAATCAAGCTGTATTAGCTCCACTCTGGTCCCAGGCACAACTCTGGGTGGAAGCATCACCCTCTTCCCCTTAAGTAGCATTCTGGCTTCTTGTTTGCTGGGTTTTGGTTTTTTGTTTGTTTTGCTTTGTTTTCCTGCTGGAAATGAGGTCTCAGGTAGCCACGCTGGCCCACGTGACATTGGGCACCAGGGCATCACAAATGCTAAGTGAGCACACTGCCTACACAGCTGTGTCCCTAGCTCTCTGCCTTAGTTTTATCTCTTTGGGAAACTTGCCAGACTTTGACTTTAGGGCCTTTGCAATTGTGTGTCAGCCCATTTGTTCTGTTACAGGTCCCTTTCAGGTTCCAATCTACCACTGGCTACTGATGGTCCACCATTTTCCACTCACACACATAGAACAACTGGTTACAGTGGGGTCCTCTGGTAAGAGCTTCTCTCTTGTTTGCCTTTCCCTGATCCTTACCCTACTCCCTAGCATCTGAACTTCTTACTGTCATTTCCAATTTTGCTTAGTGTCCTATGATGCAATCCAATTTTTTTAGTTATCCCACCCATCCCAGTCAGTTTCACCCCCATGATCTTGCTATTTGGGGCTAGAATTAAAAGCAGTCCCAGTATTCACATTAAATGATCTGTCTTTAATGAAATAGTGGAAAAAAATCTTACAAACACAAATGAGTGGTGAGTTAAGGACAACTGACTTGCCGGTGTCTGTCTTCCAATCCCAACACAACGGGGAGCAGCTCTTAATTCACAAACATTCCTTGTGATGATGTCACATAGTGATGTGTTACCCAAAGTCCCAGGCAATATGCCCAGAAATACTCACCCATTATTTAAACTCCTTCTGTACTCACCCAGATTAACAATAATAGATGAATTCCAAAGCAACACAAAACGGAAGCACGCAACAAGTGAGAGGCTTGAAAAGGTAGCAAAGAGTGAGCCCGAGCCTCAGATTCTGACTCCCTTATTCACACGAAAGGCACAAACTTCAACAAAGAAAACTCCTATCCACCCGTATAACAGCACCTCAAGGCTCCCCAACAAGTCACAGGCATCAAAAGAAAGAATCAGCCCAGGTCTCTGGAAAGCCAGGACTCAGTCTTAACCAAAGCTAAGTAACAACTCTTTGCAGCACACACCCATGCACATCTACCAAGTGTGATGCACTCTCTGAACGATGATATATTACCGTTTTTTCATTGCTGTGACAAGGCTTCTGTCACATGAAAGAAGTCACTTGAGGGAAAAGAGGGTCATTTTCTTTCACAGTTCAGAGGGAACAGTCCATCACAACATAGAAGGCACAAACTGAGTGACCAGCCCTGAGAATGGAGAAGGAAAACAGGGGCCTGTTCTCTAAGACCTCACAGCTCAGTTGGTGACCAGAGAAATGCTCAAGTCCAGTCAGTCCCAGAGACCAGGCAACAGGAAACAACTAAACTTCAAGTCTGACGGTATGAGTATGAGACAGCACCCGAGTCTGGGTCTTAGAAGCAGTGGCCTATGGTAAGCAAGCACGGAAGGAGACGTAAAGCAAAGGCCATAAAGACACAAAGTCCTGGGGCCTTGCAGACACACATTACAGCAGAAAATAGGTGTTGAGGCTGAGAATCACAATGGAAGCTGCTTTGGAACTGCTTCAGGGGCCACCCTGAGCTCTTGTCTATACATATGGGATATCAGAAAGCCAGCTTTCCATGTCAGCTTTCTACTTCCTGTAGCTGGGACATCCGGGCACAGCCTGTATGCTGCGACGATGGCTCCTGCCATCCAACTCTGGCACAAGGACAGGCTGGCTGGGCCTTCACACTCCTGCCCACTCCCAGCCCTTCACATGAAATGCAGACTTTGGCAGTCAGATATTTTGGGACTGGAAAGTAACACCAGCCCTACATTAAAACTAATCAGAGTGGAGCTTGACAGACTGTCATGTAGCTTGCTTGGAAACTCCTGCTCGCACTTACAACATATAAATAAGTCATGGATATTGTGGTGAGCAGAAAGCCTGGGATGAGAGCACAAAGGAGAACATGGAGCAGGTTGGCCAACTGGGAATGCCTACCGGGTATTATTGGAATTCGTTTAGGAAGAGAGCATAAGCAGACTTACGAGCTAGAAAGAAGCTCACAGTACACACTCATGCAGTTGGAAAAACATGACCATCCTGTGAAGGGAGGTTCAATGAGAGCAAGTGGGACCCAAGAACAGAAACAAGTGCTCTGGACCTAGGCAATTGGTATCCCTCTTTCCAGGCCTCAGATTACAGCCTCCACAGAATGGGACACTTCGGGCGGCACCCCTAGTGTACAGAGCTACTGTTGTGATCTTGCATGCAGATTCTTAGGAAAGCACCTGGTATCCTGCATCATGTCAAGTACAATTACTGTGGGGGCTGAGAACAGCGACTGAGCCCTTGGACACTGGGAAGACTTCTGTGCACGTTCCTTTTATATACTGAAACCTCTCCTCCAGACTAGTATTTTGCCTCTAATAAGTTGAAAGAAGAGCAGCAATCATTCCTGCAATAAAAAATGAAATTTATAGAAAGCAGAAATCCAACCTGTGCCTGCAGGTGGAAATGGGGGTGTGGGGAATAGGTTTGGGGGCCTAGGACTGAAGCACACGCACACTGCAGGATATGCAGCATCGAGACTCCTACCCCAGAGCCTCCAGCTTTGAGGGCCAAGCACTCGATACAAAGATACAGTTTGGAAGAGGTTCAGAGATGAGTGCAGCAGCAACAACATTAAGGGGCTGGTTTCCAGGATTGATTTAGGAAGACTAAGGACGCTAAGTGTGTGCAGGCTTCCTAATCACTGACTAAGTGAAGACAAGCTGATCATCAGTGGCTGTTTAAAGGTCTGAGTGGTGAGGATAGAGAGGATTACAGAAGAAGGGTCTCAGTTTATGCAACATCATGTAAACTGCCTTAAAAGTTATGGGGTGAATGAGGACCTGGCTCCTCCTGCATCTGAGATGGAGAGAGAGGATCTTGAGCTGAGCTTCCCAAAAGGAAGAGACTCTTCTCAGACAGAGATGACAGGAGAGCTGAAGCTGTTCTTTGCCTGTGAAACAATGTATAGTGTTCAGAGCAGCGGAGCAGGATTTGGGTAGACAGTGGGCTAGTCTATGTGGGATCAGCAGAGATGCCGTGTGCCCTCACAGACCCACCTCTTCCTAGTGCACCAGTGTAGAGTGAAGCCAAGCAGAGCCTTGGGACCAGCCCTGTCTACCAGTGTTGAATGAGCCCTCAGTGGCTTGCTTCCCAGCTCGCCTTCCTTCCTCGGTGTGCTGCTCACTGGTATTTTAGTTCTCCCAGGGTCGCAGTTCATCAGTTCTTATGACCACTAATAATGGGATAGGCTGTTATATGGATTCTGGGTTTGCTACTTCCTTTAGACAAGTCTCTTGGAGGTTCAGTTTTGCAGGATGGTAATAATGGTAGTGTAGATAGTACTGATGGTGGAGATGGTGAGGACTTGGAACTGGTATGATGGCAGTCATGATGACATTGCTGGTAGAGAAGAGGAGATGATGGAGATAGAAGTAGTGGTGATAACTGAATCTGGGGAAGATATGATATGGAAGTGTGATGGTGGTGGTGGTGGTAATGGTGAAAGTGTGGCCGTGGAAGTATGACAGTGGGGGGTAGAGGTCGTGGTGTAGATAGAGGTGGTGAGAATAGTGTTAATGATGGCAAAGGTAGCTATGGTAAATCTGGTGGCCACGGTGATGAAGGTAGAGGTGGTGATAGTGAAGAAGACAGTGGTTCTGTTGAGATGGCAACAGTGACAATAAATATGTGTGGTGTGGTGACAGTGTGGAGTATGGCAGAAGCAGTATTGATAGTGATAATGGGAGCAGCCGTGGAGAAGGTGATGATAGTGGAGGTAGCAGTGTAGATATAAAGGGGTTGTGGTTGGAGTGGCAGTGGCTATGGTGTGGAATGTGTGTGATGTGGCAGTGGGAGCAGCAAAGGCAGTGATGGCAGAGGTGATGGGGAGGGCAATGACATTGCTGGTTAGAGGTTGTGATGGTAGAGATGTTGGTAGAGAGTTACGGCAGAGTACAGGTCATGGTGAAGGTGGAGATGGAGATGGTGATGGTGATGGTGATAGAGACAGTGGTGGTGATGGTGATGGTGATAGAGATGGTGGTGGTGGTAGTGATGGTGGTGGTGGAAGAGGACGTAGTAGAGGAGACAACAGGGGCAGCTCCTTTCTCCATAAACTGAAGGGCAGACAGTAAGAGACCTACAGATGAGTACTGTCATCACTCTGAGCTCTGAGCAAAAAAGCCCTTTCTCCTCTAGATTCTTCCTCCTAAACTCTACTCTGATCCCTCTCCCACACAGACGCTCATCTTAGTGTTTTATACACACATATGTATATGTATATGTATAATTCTCTCGTGGTTACATTTCTACTAATCATGTTGCCCATTTTTAAACTATGAAATGTTAAATAGGAGCCTCTAATCCATTATTTTCAAGAAATGATTAGCCAAAACCTCCAAACCAGAATCTTCATGTAAAGCAATCCACATCAGGAGAGTTATGTTCTGCACAACCCCTAACACACAGTCTTCTTCTGTGAAGCTGCAGGGGGCTATGGTGGCAGTAATGTGCTTAGATTGTGTGTAGCTTTGTTTTGGAGGTTGTATTAAGATTTATATTCTAAACATAAAATTAGTTTTAAAAATTGGGTGGAAAATATATTAGTAACAGTTGTGTTCCTATATTCTGCTAGGAGGAAAAAGTTAAGGAAGGTACTCAGTAGGCAATATCTGCAGAGAGGGGGGATTAATTTATACAGATGGTAATAAGATGAGTCTTATTTCATCTCTTACTGCTGTGGTGCTCTTGTCTTTTAGGGCTGGATAAAACTCAGTGTCATCATTTACTTATACCACACATTCTATAGGATCCATTGGCCACATATGACTTAGCCATTCCCCCTTTGATGTATCCCAAGGCTGTCTCCTCTGACCACACTTAACAGAACAAACATAAAACCATGAGCCCATACTAGACATTTCCTGGGGCACACCCTGGAGTGGGGTTACTATGTCATAAAATATGTGAACACAAATGACATGATGTCTGTGAATATTTACCTTTATTGTACAAGTATAGGTTGCTAACATAATACCTGGCCCACCCTAGCTGGTAAGTGGTATGACAGATGCCTCTGTGCTCCATGCTTGCTCACCCAACTGCAGTATTTTGATAAACAGCCACCCGTCGATTCATTGTATATACACTATAAACATTTAGCCACATTCCCTGCAGTATGGAATACTTCTGTCATGCAACTCTTATTCCCCTCCTGTCTCAGTAGCATATGCTGCCACTTATAATTTGCTGCACTAAACTCAGTTCACCATTGGAAGAAGCAAGCCAATGATCAAGGTGGTGTCTCCATCCACATCTTGCTTAGGATGAACCTATTGAACACCCATACTATTGCCTGTCTGGACACAGCAAGTGTGAGGGTGTAGTCTCTGGGTTTTATGAATCAAAGGGAAAGAAAGAACTTTACATGCAACAAACAACTCTTAACTTTCTAAACCTGTGGATGGGACTTTGCAATGGACCAAGTACTTGTTCCCTCCAAATCCCTGTATGGAAATCCCAGCACAAGACAACAGTATTAAGATGTACAGCCTTTTGAATACTATGAGATCATAAGGATAGAGACTCATGAAAGGGATTACTGGCCTTATGGAAGGGGTCAGCAGAGCTTCTTAGCTCTGTTTCCTCCATGTGGAGACAGAGCAGGTGACAACCTGCAACCCAGAAGACCACCCTCACCAAAGCCTGACCACACAGCCCAGGCTCAGCCCTGTGAGAGAAGAAAGAAGGTAAGATGAGCAGAAGGAAGGAGAGAGGGTGAAGGAGGAGGGAAGGAAGACGAAAGAAAATAGGAAGGAAGGAAAATGGGGAGGATGGAAAGGAAAGATGGGTTAAGGAGGGAGGGAAGCAGAGGAAGAAGGGAGGAGGAGGAGGAGGGGGGAAGGAAGGAAGGAAGGAAGGAAGGAAGGAAGGAAGGAGGGAGGGAGGAGGAGGAGGGAAGGATTAAAGGAAGGAAGGAGGAAGGAGGAAGGAAGGGGAAGGAAGGAAGGAAGGAAGGAAGAAGGAGGGGAGGAAGGAAGGAAGGAAGGAGGAAGGGAAGGAAGGAAGGAAGGAAGGAAGGAAGGAAGGAAGGAAGGAAGGAGGAGGAAGGAAGGAAGGGAGGAAGGAAGGAAGGGAGGAAGGAGGGAGGAAGGAAGGAAGGAAGGGAGGAAGGAAGGGAGGAAGGAAGGGAGGAAGGAAGGAAGGGAGGAGGGAGGAGGGAAGGGAGGAAGGAAGGAAGGAAGGAGGAAGGAGGAAGGAGGAAGGGAGGGGAGGAAGGAAGGAAGAGGGAGGAGGAGGAAGGAGGAAGGAGGGAGGAAGGGGAAGGAAGGAGGAAGGAAGGAAGGAAGGAAGGAGGAAGGAAGGAAGGAGGGAGGAAGGAGGAAGGAAGGAAGGAGGAAGGAAGGAAGGAGGAGGAAGGAGGAAGGAAGGAGGGAGGAAGGAAGGAAGGAAGGAAGGGAGGAAGGGGAGGGAGGGAAGGAGGGAGGGAAAAGGGAAGGAAAAAGGGAAGAAGAAGGAAAAAGGAAGGAAGGAAGGAAGGAAGGAAGGAAGGAAGGAAGGAAGGAAGGGAAGAAGGAAGGAAGGAAGGAAGGAAGGAAGGAAGGAGAAAGGAAGGAAGGAAGGAGGAAGGAAGGAAGGAAGGAAGGAAGGAAGGAAGGAAGGGGGAGGGAGGGAGGGAAGGAAGGAGGAAGGGAAGGAAGGAAGGGAGGAAGGAAGGAAGGAGGAAGAGGGAGGAAAGAAAGGAGGGAGGGAAGAGGGGAGGGAGGGGGGGAGGTAGGGAAGGAGGGAGGGAGGGAGGAAAGGAGGAAGGAAGGAAGGAAGGGAGGGAGGAAGGAAGGGAGGAAGGAAAGGGAGGAAGAAGGGAAGGAAGGAAGGAAGGGAGGAAGGGAGGAAGGAAGGAAGGAAGGAGGGAGGGAGGGAAGAAGGGAGGAAGGAAGGAAGGAGGGAGGGAGGGGGAAGAGGGAGGGAGGGGGGGAGGGAGGGGGAGGGGGGGGAGGAAGGAGGGGGGGAGGAGGAAGGAAGGAGGGAGGGAGGGAGGGAGGGAGGGAGGGTAGGAGGAGGGAAAGGGAGAGAGAGAGGAGAGAGAGAGAGAGAGAGAGAGAGAGAGAGAGAGAGAGAGAGGGGGGGGGGGAAGGAGGGAGGGGGGGGGGGGAGGGGGGGAGGGAAGGGGGGGAGGAGGGAGGGAGGGAAGGGAGGGAGGGAGGGAGGAAGGAAGGAAGGGAGGGAGGAGGGAAGGAGGGAAGGGGGGAGGAAGAAAAGGAGGAAGGAGGGAGGAGGGAGGGAGGAAGAGGAAGGAGGAAGGGAGGAAAGGAAGGAAGGAGGAAAGGAAGGAGGGAGGGAGGGAAGGGAGGGAGGGAGGGAGGGAGGGAGGAAGGGAGGGAGGGAGGAAGGAAGGAAGGGAGGGAGGAAGGAAGGGAGGAAGGAAGGGAGGAAGGATTTTTCCCTTCAGTTTTGAGATGGAATGCCAAAGTGGAACACTGGGTCTTCTCTCAGTCTTGGTCTGTGATTTGCCCTGTTGGCTCCCTGGTTCTCAAGCTGTCAGGTTCAGACTGGAATTGTACCACAGGCTTTTCTATGTCTTCAGCCTTCCCGACAGATGGTGGGACTATTGATTTCATTGGCCCTTTGAGCCAATTTCCCTTGATCTCTGGAGAACTCTGGCCAATTCAGGGGTGTTTTCATCAGATATGAGATGGTGCATGGAAGTGATAGGATTCGCTAAGGCTTCAAAGTCTATCCAAACAGCAGCTAGGCTGGGTCTTGTGGCCTCACATGAACTAGAAGAAAGCATGTCCTGGGCAAGGCTAGTCCTTGCATCTACAGGTAGAGCCCAGGAAAGAAAACCCCAGCAGCTAGGACATGTGCATTATCCATGAAAAGGAATCTAGGCAGAAAAGGTCTGGAAACTCTGCTCATTAAGTCTAGGCTGCCATCAATAAGATCTTTGACCATTTGTGGGTTTCCTCCAAGAAATCTGTAACATAATTTGCCTGCTTTTCTATTTGAGTTCTTATGTTTTCCTAGTTCATTTGCACATGTGTTTTTAACATGGTCTAAGCTTAGGAGCTACAGATAACTCCCCTAACTACTGCCTTTTATGCCAACTTGAAGGCTTTCTGATGTTCCTTCATGGAAGAGACATCCTGGGCTGGAAGGAAACCCTCCAAATATTCTCTACCTTACAGCAGTGGTATTCCCAAAAAGTCTTCAACCTCAAAATCACAAAGATAGCCTACAAGACTGGTAACTATAAGACAGTTTTGAACAAATTTTAAATCTATTTATTTTATGTACATGCTTTGCACATGGCTGCAATGCATGTGCATGCATACCTAAGCAATGAGTCCTCCCAGATGTGGAGCTGTTCTGGTCAGATAGCAAGTGACACTCTGTGGGCCTGTTTCTGAGTTCCCTTCTTGCCCTACTGGCCATCTCGCCTCAGTCTCTCACCAGTGCTGTGTGTTTTAACTTAGTCTGGTTCCAGGCTCACCACTGCTTCCAAGTGCTTTCTAATATATATACTTCAG